>NC_079904.1:18591653-18644629 GCF_024868665.1 Triplophysa rosa
CATTCAAAAAGTGAAACTTGTATATTATATTCATTCATTACACACAGACTGATATATTTCAAATGTTTATTTCTTTTAATTTGATGATTATAACTGACAACTAATGAAAATCCCAAATTCAGTATCTCAGAAAATTAGAATATTACTTAAGACCAATACAAAGAAAGGATTTTTAGAAATCTTGGCCAACTGAAAAGTATGAACATGAAAAGTATGAGCATGTACAGCACTCAATACTTAGTTGGGGCTCCTTTTGCCTGAATTACTGCAGCAATGCGGCGTGGCATGGAGTCGATCAGTCTGTGGCACTGCTCAGGTGTTTATGGTTTGGGGTGCCATGTCATCTGCTGGTGTTGGTCCACTGTGTTTTCTGAGGTCCAAGGTCAACGCAGCCGTATACCAGGAAGTTTTAGAGCACTTCATGCTTCCTGCTGCTGACCAACTTTATGGAGATGCAGATTTCATTTTCCAACAGGACTTGGCACCTGCACACAGTGCCAAAGCTACCAGTACCTGGTTTAAGGACCATGGTATCCCTGTTCTTAATTGGCCAGCAAACTCGCCTGACCTTAACCCCATAGAAAATCTATGGGGTATTGTGAAGAGGAAGATGCGATATGCCAGACCCAACAATGCAGAAGAGCTAGGCCACTATCAGAGCAACCTGGGCTCTCATAACACCTGAGCAGTGCCACAGACTGATCGACTCCATGCCACGCCGCATTGCTGCAGTAATTCAGGCAAAAGGAGCCCCAACTAAGTATTGAGTGCTGTACATGCTCATACTTTTCATGTTCATACTTTTCAGTTGGCCAAGATTTCTAAAAATCCTTTCTTTGTATTGGTCTTAAGTAATATTCTAATTTTCTGAGATACTGAATTTGGGATTTTCATTAGTTGTCAGTTATAATCATCAAATTAAAAGAAATAAACATTTGAAATATATCAGTCTGTGTGTAATGAATGAATATAATATACAAGTTTCACTTTTTGAATGGAATTAGTGAAATAAATCAACTTTTTGATGATATTCTAATTATATGACCAGCACCTGTATATCATTATCTACAACTAGTTGAGTCAAGCAGTTAAGCATGTAACAGTGCATGCATAGCATGAGTCACTTAACCTTGTGGTATACGGCTGCGTTGACCTTGGACCTCAGAAAACACAGTGGACCAACACCAGCAGATGACATGGCACCCCAAACTTGACTTGTGGAAACTTTACACTGGACCTCAAGCAACGTGGATTCTGTGCCTCTCCTCTCTTCCTCCAGACTCTGGGACCCTGATTTCCAAAGGAAATGCAAAATTTACTTTCATCAGAGAACATAACTTTGGACCACTCAGCAGCAGTCCAGTCCTTTTTGTCTTTAGCCCAGGCGAGACGCTTCTGATGCTTCCTGCTGCTGACCAACTTTATGGAGATGCAGATTTCATTTTCCAACAGGACTTGGCACCTGCACACAGTGCCAAAGCTACCAGTACCTGGTTTAAGGACCATGGTATCCCTGTTCTTAATTGGCCAGCAAACTCGCCTGACCTTAACCCCATAGAAAATCTATGGGGTATTGTGAAGAGGAAGATGCGATATGCCAGACCCAACAATGCAGAAGAGCTGAAGGCCACTATCAGAGCAACCTGGCCTCTCATAACACCTGAGCAGTGCCACAGACTGATCGACTCCATGCCACGCCGCATTGCTGCAGTAATTCAGGCAAAAGGAGCCCCAACTAAGTATTGAGTGCTGTACATGCTCATACTTTTCATGTTCATACTTTTCAGTTGGCCAAGATTTCTAAAAATCCTTTCTTTGTATTGGTCTTAAGTAATATTCTAATTTTCTGAGATACTGAATTTGGGATTTTCATTAGTTGTCAGTTATAATCATCAAATTAAAAGAAATAAACATTTGAAATATATCAGTCTGTGTGTAATGAATGAATATAATATACAAGTTTCACTTTTTGAATGGAATTAGTGAAATAAATCAACTTTTTGATGATATTCTAATTATATGACCAGCACCTGTATATTTTCTATTATATTTTGATATTATTTTATATATATATATATATATATATATATTAGGGATGTAACAATATCAAAATCTCCTCGGAATAAAGCCCACGATGGACCCTGCCAAAGGTAACATCTATTATTTTTTCTAACATTTTCTATGTTAGGCCCGGAAGACCTATCGTTTCATACAGTCATGTGACCACAATAAGTTTGAGACAATTTTGCTATTGCAATAACACGATATCAATAATATTGTTACATCCCTAATATATATACAGTATGTATATTTTTTGCAACATACTGACTAAATACATACAATATGTTCCAGTTGATTAATTTTATTAAGAATGTTTCCTCCTGTTAATTTTGGTGCCTAATAATAAAATGTCACTAATAAAAAACATAAGAACTGTAGGAAGTGTCATTTGTTAAAACGATTCCACAAACTTTTACAGGGCTCTTTTTTTTATTTCACTAATCTAAGTCTATCCATCATTCAGGTAATTTGTCTATTTATCTGTCGAATCACCTCACAATTGCAGTCGATATCTTCCTGTTTTTCTCACCTGCCCCTGGGAGTAATCCTCGCGTAGTTTCAATCAGGCCCATCTGTGCAGTATGTGCTATGAAACGCAAACACACAGAGAGAAAGGTCGCTTGAAGGATCCAGCCTCCAATTCATGACCACACGTTCTTCTTAATTCCATCATATGCCAGGTGGAATGACTATAAATCACACAAACCCTGTTGGGATCCAAAGCACGCTTACCTGCCGTACGTATATCACATGCTAATGCCAACTCCAATCCGCCCCCCAGAGCAAAGCCGTCCACTGCTGCGATGGCTGGCATGGGCAGAGCAGCTGGCACAGAATGGGCACCACACACATGGAACATATGGGTCATAGATCACATTAATAGGCGAGACTTTTTGCATCTGGACTTGAAGCACTCCATCAAAATCTTTCAGTGCGAACACATCTAATATTATTATAAGGATATGTAAACACGGATTTTCTTGTGATTTGTAAAAAAATAAATTGCGCTTGTAGAGACCAAGCTAAAGAAATGTTAAGCATGATATTTGCATAATGTTGTACAAATTGGAGCATTTTGAGATACTTCTCAATATAATGTTGTAATTCATTATTCAGAATTCACAAAAGTACCAGAGGTGAAAGATCAATCTGCCAGTTCAGCCTGGCTCATGAATATTAATTCAATGCCATACTATAACAATGACCAGATGGCAAAGGCTTCTGCTGGGTCCTATAAATGCCATTATTGTCACCAGTTAATTTAAAAAAGGGAAATTAACTTCTAAAGCTTGATATGTCCCCAAGTACCACAACTGTGTTGGGATAATAGTCATTGTGTATTATTCGGAAAAAAAAATCATTATTGTAATGTCTCACCAATATCATTCATCAGCGATCGTAAGCTGTGCACAAAGTGTTCTGCCTCAAAGTTGCTCATCTGAGCTCTCTCCTTAAGATCTGCCCCTGTTGACACATGAAAATAGCTTTACAGTGTTTGCAAAGACAATTTAGGCCACATGCAAATATCTGTGTTAAAGCACTGTTAACTGTATGCACCACACTGATGCAACAGTTTTATACAGTAGATCAGAAGCATGCAGCTGTCAAATTCACCTAAAGGGGAAGTGTGCAACATGATGTCACCGAACTCAATTGCAAAAATTATGACTTTCAAACAGATTTCCAATGCTACACAAGGTACCGCCCCAATGGGGCTTTGCAATCTTGTAAGAGCCACAGAATTTACACTTCTGAGAAAATAACCAATGTGTAGTTTACTTCTGCATTCCTCACTACAGACAAAACTATTTTAGCCAGGGATTAAAAACTATATCGATAAAAGAAACCAAAAACTGAAAACAAACATTCTTTATTATTATTTCATAATTAAAATATTTAAAACCAACATAATTAAAACCAGGACCAGAATCCTTTTAAACTGTTCTCTTCTTGAAACATTATTTGTTGAACGGCAGTAATTAATTCGCCCGTTTTATTTCGGATAATTTTTATTAAATTAAAGCCCAAACACTGTTTTTACAATTTGTGTTCATCTTTCATACAAATAGCAATATGGACTTACATCACTCTTATGGAGAAAAAATCAAGTTTTTTGTTTGTAGTCAATCCACATACACTGCGTTCCAAATTATTATGCAAATGATATCTTTCTCTGGTTTTCCTAATTTGTCGATGCAAATGACAGTCAGTATAATTTTTAAGTAATCAACAGTTAGGGTACATTTGGAATTTTATTGAACAAACCTCCCACTGACAACAGTATTTATTTAAAAAATGAAAAACTCAAAATGCACTGTTCCAAATTATTAGGAGGATGGTGGCCACACCATGAGTTTCTCTCCTTTTATGCCCATAGCAGCCAATGACACAGAGGTATTCTTTGCAGCATGAGATGGTGCATTGTCATGCATGAAGATGATTTTGCTACGGAAGGCATGGTTCTTCTTTTTGTACCATGGAAGAAAGTGCTCAGTCAGAAACTCTACATACCTTGCAGAGTTCATTTTCACACCTTCAGGGACCCTAAAGGGGCCCACCAGCTGTCTCCCCATGATTCCAGCCCAAAACATGACTCCGCCACCTCCTTGCTGACGTCGCAGCCTTGTTGGGACATGGTGGCCATCCACCAACCATCCACTACTCCATCCATCTGGACCATCCAGGGTTGCACGGCACTCATCAGTAAACAAGACTGTTTGAAAATTAGTCTTCATGTATGTGTGGGCCCACTGCAACCGTTTCTGCTTGTGAGCATTGGTTAGGGGTGGCCGAATAGTAGGTTTATGCACAACTGCAAGCATCTGGAGGATCCTACACCTTGAGGTTTTCGGGACTCCCGAGGCACCAGCAGCTTCAAATACCTGTTTGCTGCTTTGCAATGGCATTTTTGCAGCTGCTCTCTTAATCCGATGAATTTGTCTGGAAGAAACCTTCCTCATTCTGCCTTTATCTGCACGAACCCTTCTGTGCTCTGAATCAGCCACAAATCTCTTCACAGTACGATGATCTCGCTTAAGTTTTCGTGAAATATCTAATGTTTTCATACCTTGTCCAAGACATTGCACTATTTGACGCTTTTCGGCAGCAGACAGATCCTTTTTCTTTCCCATATTGCTTGAAACCTGTGGCCTGCTTAATAATGTGGAACGTCCTTCTTAAGTAGTTTTCCTTTAATTGGGCTCACCTGGCAAACTACTTATCACAGGTGTCTGAGATTGATTTCAGTGATCCAAAGAGCACTGAGACACAATACCATCCATAAGTTTAATTGACCAATATAAAATTAAATGTTTACGACACTTAAATCCAATTTGCATAATAATTTGGAACGCAGTGTAATGTAACTGAATGTAAAGTTGTTCTAGACTAATGTAAAACCTTCAGCTCCTGAAATAAAACAGTAGGCAGTATACTGTGTACTTATTACTGTCCAGACTGCCTACTGATTTTTAAAAGGTATGCAAATCAATAGACATTCAACAGAAATATGTTACAGTCACAGTCACTTTTCAGTTACATAATCTCCTTGCCTTGCATTTCCATTTTTAAATTACTTTAATATAGTGTAAAAATGCCTTAAAATTTGATGTATTATAAAAATGCAGCTGAAATTATTTCAAGTCACACCGGAAATGGCAGTCAAGTTCACCGCATTGTGGGATACAATATTCCATGCTGTGCGTTTTGTATAATGCATACCTTGGGTTGGCATGTAGTACATGGATTACACAGAAAATGTGCACATTATTGGTGTACACAGACTACAAGTACTGCAGATATAGTTGTATGCTATTCCAATCATAGTGAGATTCTTTCACTGACCTGCACAAAACACTCCAGGGACCAAACTTCTGAATAGCACCACACGAACTGCTGTGTCATGATGTAATGATGAAACCAACTCTCTCATCTACACACAGAGACAGATAAACGCATATAGAGAGACAATAACAGAAACAGAAGACAGGACATTGAGTGTACAGAGAATTCTGGGACAATATTTTTTGTCTTTTTACTTTAATTTATTTAAAACCTGACACAGAATGATCAAATACAAACTTCTCACAAAACTCTTCTTGCAATGTGGTAACAGAGAATAAACAAATCAGTTTTTGCTGTTATGCTGCTAAAACTCCCCCTTTTATATAGAGCAGGAGTGCTATGCATTTTTATTGGCTCTGCTTACACTCACAACATACAAGCCATAAGAGTTTGATGTCAAATATAGATTCCATTGTTCCAGGGTTGTTCTGAGAAAGCATGTACGTAATACATAACAGCTGTGCATTCTGTGACATTGGTATTTAACGCTTTTCTAAAATTCCCCCTGACTAAAATACGTTGCACGTTGGCACGTAGCACGTTGGCTAGACATTCTGCTTCCTGCACATGTGAGTTTGATGCTGTAGGACAGGTGGTATCTGCACACACACGAGGTGGCCAACTCACCTGACCCACAAACACGCAGCCCAGTGAGTTCCGTGCCTTCTCACGACACATGAGCACTTCCACTATACCTAACCAGAGAAAAGAGGAAGACCATGATAAACAGACCGACAGAGAAAGAGAGGTTATAATACTATAAGAGCAAACTGAGCAGTGTCAGTAATCTCATTTATTATTTAACAATTGCTCTTGAACTGAAACTGTGGCATCTGTCATCTGTTCTGCAAAAAGGTTAAAATCTTCATGTGGACATCCTAACATCATACCTAAATATGTATGTTGAGCATCTAATTTTAATTCCCTCAATAAATAAATTATTCTAATATGACTGTGGGGATCTGCTCCCATACAGACACACAAGCACCACACCGATGGTGGGATCTCCATGGCTCGCCATCATTTTAATTCATCCCAAAGATGTTTAATGAGGTTCAAGGCTTTGTGCAGGCCAATTAAGTTCTTCCATAACAGTTTTTATTTAGAGTTTGTGTGTACAAGAGATGGGCAACAACAGTAATACATTCAGAGAAAAGGTTTCAGAGCTCATTTTTGAAGGTTGGAACCATCTATGTTTGAAAGCCAGTTAATCTACAGCACTGTTAGTTAGCTAGTTGTCAAAAACCCATGAATAAATGAATGAAAGAAAATCCCTAAATCCGAATTAATATCACTTTACTTTTACACTCTTGGCGCTAATAGTTTTTTTGCAGTGTTATTGACACTTGCAGAAGAAGCGCGTGCAATTGGGTGAGGGATGATGTAGTTCTTTTATGATTTGTTATATGCGCCTACCGTTGTCTTCCCCTTCAAGTCGATTCAAGCTGATTTCAGGCCGATCATCAGCCGGCCCAACAGAACACCATGAGCGGTTTTGATTAAACCTCAGAGGGAACAATCGCTTAATCTGCCCAGTAAACGCGCAGCACGTTCCCATGAAATCCACTCCGGGTTTAACAATTCTAGCAGTTCCCGTGACAACTCTTTGAAGTACATTCATCCTAAATAAGTTGCTTTCGTATGTTGTAACAATGATCTTGGAAGTTCAAAAACAAAATGAAACCGTTTAACCCGGAATCAAACCAGTTGCTGTCAATAATAACCCTTGTGGGAGAGTAATTATTATTTGCTAAACACCGTCTCTCACGCAGTGCACGTTTGTTCGTCTCTAGTTACAATGTATTACTTCCTCAAACTGATCTCGCGCTCATACAACACTCGTCACTATTCTCATACAGGGATTATATACTGCACTTTAACGTTATATTGCTGTAGTTGCAGGTATCGCTCTCCACACGTTAATGAATATTGATCAAACTTCTCTATTTAATACTTTGATAAATGCAACAGATTGTCTTCCCGAATGGGACGGACTTCTGACGTCCGCACCACGCCGGACCAATAAAATGCTTTGATATGCGCCGTGTACAGAGTAGAGGTTAAAGCTTTCTGGATGATGGCAACCATCAGCAGAGGGCGATAATGATATATAATGGTTAAATTCAGAACAGCAACCTCTGTTTACCTTTACCTCTGTTTACTGACAAAAGTGAAAGTACACTGTAATCGTGTATATTATAATTATAATGAAACACACTTAAATGACACAACTTCGATTCATTGATTAGAACAGTAGTCTCGAGTCTGACCTTGTGGGGATAGACTCCATTGAGAATAAAACAGCTTCTAAATGATGTTTATTTGAAAGTTCTAGAAATGCAGAAAGGTTTGTGTGAGGGGTAGTGTGAGGTTTAGGGGATCGAATATACAGTTTGTACAGTATAAAAAAGACATTGTGTCTATAGAAAGTCGTGATGGATTAAACACGTTTTGTACCGTATTTGTTTTTAATGGAATTTCAGTGATTATCAATTTTGGCACTGTGTTGGGTCTCAATTTTACATCCAATATAAAATCTGAATCCTGAAGCAAAAATGTTTGAAAACCACTTGTTTAGTTTGTCTCAGAAAGCAGGTGTATCTTTAGGGTCCTGTGAAAATATCTCACGGATGGTGAGTTCACGCTCACACAGTGGTTGTCCTCTGTGTCTTATGTATCTTGCTTTTCGTGCTTCAGACAGGGCCTGGGCAAAGTTTGGTAGGGTGTGAACTGCTCTTAAATGCCCATCAGGAGCTAACATTTCAGAGGGAAAATAATCATAAAATGATGGACATCTATTCCAATTTATCTCAGCTTCTATTTCATTATCTCTCTCTTTTAGTAGCATCCACTCCTTCTCTATGTCTTTTTCTCTGTTCCTCAACACTTCTCCAACCTTCATGCGCCCTTCCTTTTCTGTGTCTTTCTGCATCTCATGTTCTCCGTCCATCTCTTTTTCCTTGCTCTCTTCTCTTTTTGTGGTTGTAGTGCTTATAGAAGTGACAGGCTGTTGTGTAAGGTCGGGCAGGCAGAACGTTTCTGTGGAATGTTCTGCCCTTTTCTCCCCATTGCTGATAAACTCCTGAACACGAGCCTGCAGCGAAGATACTGGCTGGGGTTTCATTGACCTGGAGAGAATGAGATGAGATAGCGAGAAATAATACATTATTTAAAGTGCGAAAGACTTTAGTCAGCACCCATCAATGCAGGGTAGCTATGAATGTAATCACAGCCTCATAATCTGTAGTGACCCCTATGGCGACACCATAGCTCTGTTCCAAACCTCCATGTGAGCAGCCGAGACAGCGTTTTAAGGCATTATAGGTCCGCTTCCAACACAAAGACTGTTTTCAAAATGTACTTTTTAAGTTCAAAGAAATCTTGTCATGACTACATTTTAGGGCAGCTTTGCATGTATCCTTCAAAGATAAAACAATCCCAGAATGCATTGCTATGGCCACTGTGAAAAACTGAAGTGTTCAGAGAAACATCGACTATACATATTTGTGTAGTTGTATATATACATGTGTGTGTTTATAAAAACTGGTATGGTTAATCATATTAAACTGGTTTTTAAATGATTAGTTATTTAAAGCTGAAATCCGTAACTTTTTTGGTTATAAATGTTCGAAATTCCAATTTGCAATTATATAATAATGATTTATTTGAGCTGTCTGGCATGATTGGACAGAAAATGTCTGTTTGGTGTCATTTGACTTCAACACGTGTAAACACTTATTGACCCATTATGTGAATATACTGGAAGATATAATGCAATATATTAAATAATAATATAAATATAAAAATTACAAACAATAATTAAATTAATACATTTCCATACATTGGAAACAAGTGCTTATATTTGTCAATATATAAAAAGTGGCAGTTCGCATTAATCAATATATTGTAGTAATGTATTAAAAATGTATTATTCGATATATATCCAAATATATATTAGGATTGAATATATTGACAGTTAATTGTTTTATATATATTATATATTGCATAAAGAAAGATAGGTACTGTGTGTAAAGTAATCTCTAGTTTAAAAAAAATGACAAGAGGCAAAAGTTATGGATTACAGATGTAAACGGTTAATAATTAATGCAATATTGTGTTATTTATTTATTTTTTACTAGATACCCTTCGCTTCACCACACGATAACACTGCACATAACTGGAATCAGCTCACTAGGCTTTCGAAAAGAGCTATTGTCTTACACAACAGAGTATTGGTAATGTAACCACAGCTGACCTCAGAGCATTTTTAGATACAAACAGTGTGTCAAGATCTGCTTTCTTTATTACTGTCATCCATTGAAGAAGTTTTTAGATGTCCTTGCACTGCACAACAATGCATAGCTAACAAACAAACTACTACATATTTTAAAATGAACACTTCATTTGACAGGAACTGTAAATGTATGACACTTTAGCCTTTTTTTGTCACACCTATGGTCAGATGTTTTCATCAGCTGAGAAAGCTTTCATTCAAGCACATTGCCTTTATGACTCTGTGACAGCTAGTTTGCCATAAGTGCTGATTTGAGCTGGCCCCGTGCGGACCCAGTGCTGAGGTAAACAATACATCTTATAAACTTTTCACCTCAGCAGTTGCAAATGGCCAGAGAGAGACTGTAAATCTAATTTATGTTGGCAAGGGGTGGTGTTTTGTAAAAGAACATAAGCTTAGAATGTGTTTGTAAACTATAAAGAGAATATACTCTGAGGAATGTCTCAGTGCTTTTGTATCCATAAAATTGAAGTCAGTTGGGGGCAATGTCGTTTGGTTATCTTAAAAATATATTCTGTGTTCTGCAAAGGAAGGAAGTCATACAGGTTTGGAGTGACATGAGTAAATTATTAAATATTTTTTTAAATGATTACAAATTTTATTGTTGGGTGAACTATTCTTTTACTGGTTGGCTGTCCTAAGATGGTCTTCCACCCTGGACATGCTGATTTGGTTTCAGAGTGGTCAAACACCTGGTAAACCAGCTTGGCCAGGCTTGGAAAGCATCTAGATCAACTGAAGACCAACTCTTTGTTGGTGATTTAATTTTTCTTTTAGCACAGCCTAGTTAAGATTCATGAGATAAATCACAATGATGTAATGACATTACAAACAGCCACCACTTAAAAACTCTACCACCACTTGGGGAGGATGGAGGATGGAATCGCGAGGAACTTAAAAGCTGACAGCAGGAAATAAGAAACGAGGAAAATAAATAAAACATAAACAGACGAGATGGAGTGTCTCTGTCAGTGTGAGACAGGAGGAAAAGAGAGCAAGAAATCAGGAAATAAGGGGAAGTAAAGCAGGCACTGGTTGCTTGCCCACAGGCTGTTTGCTTAACAAGCATAAAGAGGAAATATCATCAGCCTTCCTTCGAGTACGCAGAGAGACACGAGGCTGCAGAAGATGTAACACGACGTACAAACAGTTCTCAAGTGTCTGAGAAAGAGCAAGATAAAAAACATTCAATTTTCACTTCACATTTATTTCTGGCTATTTAGCAAAAGCTGAAGCATCTACAGTTCACTTATTAAACGGACAGTTCCACTGTAGGAACCTGAGCTGTGTCTTGCTCAAGGGCAAAAGTAGGAGAGAGATTTCTCTGCCTCATTAACAGCCCAGATCCTTAACCATTAGACTATCACAACCTTTCTCTGTTTCCTTGGTTCACTGACTCTGGATCACATTTTCATTCTCAATGTCCTCTACTGCCTCACTCTCCTTTGCTTCATTCATTTATCTCTTTAAATGTGTTGATCGAAGCTGACAGCACTGAGAAAGGAAAAATCTGAGAGGTGGACAGTGGAACAAATGTATTAATAGATAAACGCATCAATGCAGGAGACAAAATAAATATTTTACAAGGTCGTTTGTATGTGTTGGCGGGTGAATAGATTTGTTTGTGTATATGTGTGATTATCCCATTATCAGATTCACTGGTGCGGTTAACTGAGGAAATCCCCGCCATCAGAGATGCCCATCACTGCACGCAGACTCTAATTTTAAACGCATTCATGCACGTACATACAGTAGCCTACTTATTCTGATATTTGAAACCAACAATCTGACAATATGTGTGGTTAGAGACCACAACCGTGAATTCGTAATAATCATACAGGATCGAAATGCACACTCACATACTCGCTCACACACACACGCACACACACGCACGCACGCACGCACGCACACACACACACACACACACACGCACACACGCACACACACACACGCACACACGCACACACACGCACACACACACGCACAGCACGCACGCACACACACACACACGCATGTCTGGTTTACTATCCCCGTGGGGACAGTCCATAGGCATAATGTTTTTTATACTGTACAAACTGTATATTCTATCCCTAACCCTACCCCTAAACCTAAAGATCATAGAAAACTTTTTGCATTTTTAGATTTAAAAAAATATTGTTCTGTATACAATTTATTAGCTTTTTTGCCCATGTGTTGGTGTGCGTTCAGGTTTAGGTCCCCACCGGGATATACGAATGCACGCACGCACGCACGCACGCACACACACGTACGTAATAAAGTTTCCTATTTTCTTCAAGTCTTTCATCGTTTTGAATAAATGACAGAGAAAGTTCTGGCATGAAACTCTAGATGGCGCAATCTGACATAATAACTTTTACCACATGGCACAGCTGATGTTGGCACAGCTGTTCTTTCTGTATCAGCAGCCAATGAGCTTGCTGCTCAACGTTTAAATCTTGGCTAGCGATTGTTGTAGCAGTGCAGCACGCTTCAGAAACTCTGCTCCTTCCCAGCTCCACCTGTATAGATCTGCTACAAGGTGATCGTGTATGCTCTACGGGGGTTATTCATATGTATATGTGCAGCAGCAGCAGCATTCCTTACATACACACAGCAGCATGTTGTGGATGTATTGGCAGTAGCAAGTCTCTGTACTTGCTCTGCCGCAGCAGTGTAGCAGATCTATTCCGTCAAGACCAAATGCATTTATGTACACTACCATGCTAAACCCTCTGAGAGTTGTCATGACAGAACTGTGAAAACAGTTTGAACACAGTTACAATCTTTTTTGAGGTTTCCAAGAGACTGGTGTGATTTCTCAGGACACCAGTGTCAGTGATTTCTATCAGGTATAGGAACATTGGAGTATTAAAAAAAATTACAGCAGATTTAGCTGTAAAGGAAAATTCCTCTTCTTGTTGCTATGTCATACACAGGACTTTCTAAACGGAACGTGGGTCTTGAATATGATATCAAACATTTATAGAATGAGTGGGCGTTGTCTAGCTTCCTTTTTAAGATATACCCTGAAGAAAGAGATTGTAATTGTCACAGATTTATTTTATTTATTCTGTTTAAAGTTGTGCTGTGTCAAAGATAGGGTGGAATTTAAATTCTCTCATTACACATTGAATTTTATACCATCCCCAGCTGTACGTCAAACTGGAGTACATGATATGGCTAAAGCTAGGATACAGGGGAAGACTACGATGGATTGTCATGTTATATAATAAAAAGATAGAGATTAATGTCATGCTGGCACATCAGACTTCTTTATATAAATTCTCTGACAAATTAAATAATACACATATACATACTGTATGTACTACACATATAAATTACACATTTCATTTTTAGATATATTCTTTTGAAGAATTATTCCTTTGTGATAAGATCCTGATCTCACCTGTGACTTTCAATCTCTCTGCCTGCCAGTGGGATTATGGGTAACAGTGTCCTTTTGTATGATGGAGCAGGTCGGCCAACATCATGGTTCGTGGTTTGTATGCCTAAACTGTGAAGTCCTCTTTTCCAGGGGTTACCTGATATATCAGATGCAATAATTCATTTAACGGTCCAACTTTTAACTGAAGATGTAATTCATTACACACCTGTTTTCATGGAGATGAGATCTCTATGTAGTCTCTGCTGTTCTCTGGTCAGTGAGTTGAGATGATAATGTTTGGCCTGGTCGAGTCTCTGTAGACCCTGAGCCAATCTGGCCTCTGTTCTCCTTTCTTCCCGTCTCTGAGCCTCTCCGGGCCATGCCAACCAGTCACCACGACGCATACCTGGTGATGAGTACCGGTATATAGAGTTAAGGGATAATTCTATTTGGACACATTTCGGTTGTTAATGGAACATGTCTATAGTTAGTATTATGAACTGTGGTTGTTAAATTGCTCAAATTAGGTCAGAAATTTTAAGTTTGCTTTGAGAAGGGTCATGCATCATGTATATTCTCATGGTTTGAATATATGCCCACACATAAATATTTAAACTTGAGCAGCAGATTCTCAATTCACAAAATCCATTTTTTTCTAGTATGTAAGTCTAAACATAAGCAAGTGTGTATTCAGCTCTGGGGATAACACACACACCTACACACTTCTGCACACTAAATATTCTGCCAATGGGCCCTTGGGGATGTCAAGTTTGACAATGTTACTCATTCCATTGCTATGCACAACCATATTCAGCGTATCCGCTCCACTTGCCAAAAGAATATGATTATTTAAATCACCTCATTCACTCGAATCCCCATTTGCTTCCCAACAACTGGGTCTTTTAAAGAGATTCTTCATTCTAAATGTGTAATCTCTTAATGGTCACTGTTCATGTTACACTACTCTCGCCAGGCTTGCAAGAAGCTTGTTTACTTTAGAATTAGCATGTTGCTAAGCTAACACATCATATTCTAATATGCACAGAAAATATTTTTTTTGTTGGGTGAAATACAGTTTTAATTTACAGAACTTTTTAAAAAGATTTTTCATTGTTAATAATAAATGAATCAATATACTCCATCTGAAATCTTTGCTAGATATATACAATTTGAAACAGCATTTGTGTCTAGAGCAAGACCATAATGGGTCATGATACCGCCTTCCTAGCAGCTCTATCTCTTGTTCTGGCCGACGGGGTCATGACAGCCCCACTTGTGTTTGTGTTGGAAGCACATGGCCAATTGATTGTGCCTTGTGCTCTCCTGTTAACATAACTTAACTTAACTTAAGTCGAGGGATTTTTGAGTTATGTTTTGTCTTATGTCCAATAAAATGTCTTTTTGTTGAGACCTGTCTGCACATGGGTTCTATTTCCTGTCAGTTTAATGACAATAATGCCTAAGAATACTGTCTAGGTCAGCTAACTTGCTTTTGGAACAAAGCTAAGAGACCTCTGAAGAGCTAACCACTTATATTTTAATGAAAGTTATATTTAATCATCACTTAAAGCAGGGATCCCATGTTCGGTCCTGGAGGGCCGGTGTCCCTATAATTAAACACACCTGAAGCAGCTATTCAAGATCTTACTAGGCACAGCAGAAACTTGCAGGCAGGTGTGTTGAGGTAGGTTGGAGCTAAACTCTGCAGACACCGGCCCTCCAGGAACAAGTTTAGACCCCTGACTTAAAGTATAATTAATTTAATTAATTATTTCAAAAATAACTTTTATTTTTAGTTGAATTAAAGATTGAATTAATTACATGCTGAATGTCACATAAAGGCTTACACAGTAGACAAGTAAACCATTAAAATTACAGAAAGTGGCTTTGCAGGTCAATCTGTTGTTTTATTTTCAAATAATTTAATATAAACCTATTACTGACCTATCGTCCAATTGAATTATCTGAAATATCTGGTCAATCAAATTAAAAGTATTTCAGCAGATTCTTGCCACTTTCGGTTTTGTAGAGTTTCTTAATTTACCATATGCTTTTAAGTTGAAAACCAGTGGCTACATAAAGACTAAAATGTATTTTTTTGTTGTTATTATAGTCCTCAATTAACAACCTGGCAACTTGTTTTGAGTGTGACAAAACAATTCATATTGTAGAACAAAACATATGAGTTGCTTTTATTGTTAAAACTGAATTAAAGCAATAGCTGAAATCTGTCATGGTTCTGCCCAATCTTGTCTTGCTTTTCTTGAGCTAGTGGCAGAACCATGACAGAACTTCTTGTTTTACGTGAAGAGAGAAGTTTTGGCCCACTTGGCCTTCCACATTCTCTTTCTCTCCGGTGTCGCATCTCTGTTCGCTATTTCGTCTCCTTAATTGCTCGTTATTGGTTTCATGCAGCACACCTGTTCCCTCTTGATTTCTCCCCTTATTTAATGCCCCTGTGTCCTCTGTCTTGTGCTGGATCATTGTTGTGTCGTGTTTGTGTCATGTGGGTGAGTTCCTGTCCTGTCCTGTCCTGTCCTGTCCTGTCCTGTCCTGTCCTGTCCTGTCCTGTCCTGAGTCTAGTTTATTGTGGTTAATGTCAAGTGTTGTTATCTTAGTTTAGTTAGTCCTTGTTCTTGTTTCCATGTTTTGTTATGTTCCCCATCGTGGGTTTTTGTTTTGTGACTATATTATTAAAGTCTTGTTTAACCCCTTACCTCCTGTCTGCACTTGGGTCCTCTGTCTCTCACCTCACCCACCTGAGAAACGTGACAAAATCATACTAAAGAATACAAAAATCAAACAAAATAGCAGTGCAAATTCTTAATGACTTTAGGTCAGAGGCGTATTAAGACCTCATGGTGCCCCTGGGCAACAGCCCCAGAGGTGCCCCCCCCCATCAACCCACACGCAAGAATCCACTCATTAAAAGATTTATATATTAAAAGATTTTATAAGAATGAAACTCAGCAATTTACAATATACTATTTTACAAGAATTATACATTAACATGACACTTTTGTAGAATATAACACAAAACAACTCTTTTCCATTAAGTATTTTTAACAATTAGGCCTACTGTAGTTAAGGGGCACCTGCTTTCTGTTGTAATGTTACATTTCAGGTTTTGATGTAGTTTAAAAAAATCACTAACATTTTTTTAACAGGTGTAAATGTTGTGTGTGCCACAAAATGGGGGTACAGGGACACACACACACACACACTATAGTTTGCATGTATGTATTCACATTAGGGGGACAATGGAACAATGTACAGATTTTCAGGACATTGGGACTTTAATTCACCAAAGTGGCATTCACCAGATTACAATGTATAGCAAGGTTATTCATAAAAATAACATGAAACGTTATTGTTACTATTTTAACTGCTATACAGCTATTCAAACGCTCTATTTAAGCACAGTATGTGAATATTCTTCTTACTAAACGATCACATAAGTACTAAGATAAAAGTGTACTCCACTAAAAAGGACACGTATGAATTGATTGCTATAGTGATGACACCGACCGTTCTTCACTTTCACTTTAAAACCCAGGTTTGGATCTTCAATAGTGGCCTTACTTCCACGTACTATTATTAGCATACATTATCGGCACTATAACATCTTATTTCTGACGCATGCCATGTATATATACCTTTATTAATCAGTGCTAATACCCGCATTTTTAGTCTTCGCTACAACAATGCGCTCTGCATCGTTCCCGCTTCCATCTGTTTGAAGATTAAAGTGTAGGCTACACGAAAGACGACTCGCCTCATAACAGTTACTTGTGATTGGCTGAATGTTAATTCACTCAAATCTATGTAACTAACCAGATAACATGGGCGGGAATTTTGGCGGAGGTGTGTCGAAAAAGTACGGAGGACAGAACCATTTTTATCTGAAAGTGGGGGTATTCCCGCACATGGTGCCACGCCCATTTAGCGCAGATGCGTGACTTAAGTCTTAAAAAACAAGTGCTTATGTACATTTATAAAAAATATATATTTTGTATTGCGGGTTTATTTGGTGCCCCTAAAGTCTTGGTGCCCCTGGGCACTTGCCCAATTGCCCATATGGTTAATCCGCCTCTGCTTTAGGTCACCTATGACATTTTTAAATAATAAATAAATAATCGTATACACAATAATTTAATACACACTCCTTCTTGTCAAATACTATTGACAGTCTGCAGAAATTAGTAATTACAAATGACATCATTCTTGAATGACTCAAACACTCAATAATCCCGGATTTTGACAAGGTCAGAACTCTTGTGAAAAACAAGAAAACAAGACTTTTTATCAAAAATCCCAAGAGAAGAGAAAGAGACGGTGTCCTCAGCAGGGTAAGAGATACAAGCTTTGATTAATTTCCCCCACACTGTCCATCAGTCAAAGGTGAGCATGCTGTAGTTGTCCTGTTTGGGTCTTAATGAATAATGGGCGTGAATAAAGTATGACAGCATCCCTGCTGATACAACTCTGTGTCATTGGGCCTTGTAATCTATTAAAAATGTTGGGTCTTTAATCATACATTGTTGGTCTTGATGTAGCTGTCATGGTTGGTGATACATATTAAAACCTAAGCCCTGTACATTTTTGTCATTAGACTGAATTTACACTGTTACGAAAATAAAAACACAGGCTCTCTGATCACATCTGACACATATTTTGGAAATAGGGACTTTCAATTGGAGTGCCAAATTCAATAGAAAAAGAATTTCCCCTGATGTTGACTGATTTGGATGAAATAGTTTGAAAAATGGTAGCCACATAGTGTATTAATTGAATAAAAATGTACTGCACCTGCTACTCTCTACTCTGTTTATTAGGTCTCTGTGTTAAAGGCATTTGTGCAATAGCTACATTAAAGATCAGGTGTCATGCTATGTCATGCATTCAGACTTTTTTACACGGTTAAACGTGCTAGCTTCTCATGCTTAACATCATGGTCAACTTGTTATAAAAACGAGTTGGATGTATGACGTAGAGAATTATACAAAACTTTCAGAAATATTTATTTTATTGGCCATTCTCCTGGAAAAGCTCGGCAAGGCGAAAGAAAGAGCCCGCCCATGAGCCAACCGACGAGCGAGACCTGCTTACCATCAAGGTTTTTGCGCTGCGTCAAGATGCGTCGTTACTCTTGCGATTGTGAAGTTTAGGTGTGTCTGTTTGTTCATGGCATTTCAGTGATGGATGTTATCTAAATAATAATATAATGCTGGATTTGGAGATCGTTTGAAACTGATAGATGGCGTGGTCCCAGTGCTAAAAGATGGCGGACATGAACTGCAAGAGTGATGGATGTTATAATTCAAACTAAGTCATACATCTGTTTGTTGGCAATCGCCATGTACGTGCATAATGTACAAAACACGAAAGGATGATGTGTTGCTTGCTAGTGCTGTAGTTCCATCCCACTCTCCCCACTAGTCCCACCTCTAGCAGCTCATGTTTTTCTGGAAATAATCGAACAGCTGTATCTCTCTTTTATAAATGAATAATTAATAAACTAAATACTCTTCGAAGATACTGTACAACATATGCAATACTACTGTATAGGCACTCAAGATAAATATGAGATTTGCAGAAACTGCCTGTGATACGTGATCTTTAAATTAAAGTTGCTATTTACAACCCGATTTATAAAAAATGTAAACCATAAAAATGACAAAAATGCTCAACAAAAGCTATTTTATGGAAGAGGAACTGTAAGGAGGTTGGGTTGAGGAACTGTGAGCTAACATACAGTAACTGCAGCAACTGAGCAATTAGACTCAGTTATTAATGAATACCAGGACAGGAGAATTGTTTTAAAGTCTTAATTAGTGATAATTTAGAAGTTGTAAAATAATTTTTATCTTTAACCAAATCATTCACCGGTCAAGTTCATCAGCACAAAGTCGTAATCAAAAAAATACTGTAGCTTTCCCCACGCGCATCAAGAGCTTTTACAACAGAGAGAGCTTTTCCAGTTAAAAATGCTTTCATGTAAACAACAGAGAAAATGGGCAAACATTGTGGAACAGTGTTTGGTGAAGAACTCTCATAATACATTTATTCCTCAACCTCAAATTCTTTACACATAACACAGTAAAAATTAGTGTAAGGTTTGAAGCATCACTGCTCATAATCACAAAAATCTATAAAATGAACTTACTGTATTGTATGATCAGTCCAGTGTGATATGAGTCCCAATGAATTAAGGATTCCCAAATATTCAGCCAAAATGTAATAAAGCAAATTGAATAAAAGAACAATTTTTTTCATTCACAACAAAATGCAACATGGAGGACCAGTATGTATGTAAAGGAAAAAACAACCAAAATGGAAATATAACACTATTTTTCTAAAATCTTCCAAAATAATTCAAGTAATATTTGCATGGATATATAGTTACTCCTCTTAGATTCACACGTCTTCCTCTTCATTTGTATTTCAAAGTCCACAGTTGGTTACTAAGGGTTACTAGGACTCTTGACAAAATAATGTGACCAGGGACACTGACGGGCTCTCCATGGATACCAGCATGCATTTATACTGGCAGTGTGTTGAAGAAAAGGCTAAAGTGGACTAGGGGAAAGATCAAAGAGAGTTTAAATTCTTGATAGCTTGTTCCATTATATAGGGTAGATCTAATTCAAAGCTCATTTGTTGGCAAATGTTTAAGGTTGGTATCTTTAAATCTTGAATGTTCTAAAAGTGTGTCTGACATTTAAAGGAACTGATAACCCCATAAGTGACATGTTGTCATAATTTACTACCCTCATTTGATATTCTCGCTGCCATGGAACAGAAAAAATGCCTGAGCAGTTTTTATCTGGACAATAAAAGTGCATGGGAACCAGGTGCTGCAAAGCTCTTAAATGGGAAAACTAATCTTTTGAGGAAAAAATATTTTGAGTAGACTGACATTAAAAGTTTGCATTGATGAGTATGCAGTTCAACTCTTTGTGTTTCTCATTGTCTAAGGCTTGTTGAAACACATATGCAACCTGATATAGTCAGGCTCTTGGGACATCAGAAAATAAAACAATTAATATTTGGATGCATTGACTGTGGAGCATTGACTCAGAGCATTGACTGTGGTGTGAAAATTGAAAATACTGACGTTTTTATTCACATTACCTTCTGGATGACCATTTCACCGTTAAAAACACCAGCCTTTTCCCACTGAGCCGAGTAAGTAAGCTCAGTCCACGACTCTCTTGTTCCAACATGAGTGCCTGAGGCTATTTTATAATAGGATCTGACCAATTTGGGTCAGTCTTCTGATGGCAAAACTCTGTTCCCACTGGGCATCACACGAAAGAGAAGCCCAAAGCTCGTTTATCAGAAAGCCAGACTGGATGTTTGTCATGCCAAGAACTGGATTAGTGGTAAAGGTAAGGCCAGAAACATACTTCACGCAAGTGCGCAACCAATTCTTTGGCCAAAACCCTTGTAAGACCATCAACACAGACCAACCTAACCAACATTTCAAGGCTTGGTGGCTCGCCTAGTTTAAGCTGTTATTCAGCAGGGAAGAATGAATGCTGTTGTTATATTAAACAATCCAACTTCTTTTCATATTTTGTTGTATTTGGGATAAAGTAATGGCAATGATGTTACTTGTATTACTTTCAGAGAGCACTTTACAGCACACACAAACAGAGAACCTCACCCACAAAAACAATTATATTTTTATCCAAATCAATACTTCCTTCGAGTGCGAGTGATGGCCCCATCAGTAGGATCTACGCCTTTTAATCTTCTGTTCTACATAGCTCCCTCAGTTCTCGTATTGATCTTAAAAACATGGAACAACAGGCCTGTTTTTAGCACAGGCCTGCAGCACAGGCCGAGATTCCTAACCCCATGTCTCTCTCTTTATCGTTCTCTTGGCTACCTCGAGAAGCTTTCATGTGCATGTGAGCACAGATTCAGGATCTCTGCCAGACGCCCTTGATGAACACATTATGCCAGTAGGTGGAAATGGGCTAAATAACCAAATAGACTTCAAAAGCTGGAATGATAGGATGGATTTTTCATGTTTGACTGAGTAAAGTCATTTTAGCAAAATTATGGTGTTTTTGCTATATTTTCTAGTAATAACATAATTGCAGAAATAATGACAAGCAAATTTCCCAAATACTCCCTCTTTCTGCCATAGTGTTTCCCCATCAGAGGAACTAACTTTGTATGAACATAGATAGAAGATCTACTGTATATGAAGAACTTTATTTCCAGTGTTGACATATACTCTTAAAACTAAAGGTGCTTAAAAGGTTCTTCACAGCAATGCCATATAAGAACCATTTTTGGTTCCACAAAGAACCATTCAGTCAAAGGTTCTTTAGAAAAAACATTTCTTTCTTACTTTTTTAAATCCGAAGAACCTTTTTTCGCCACAAAGAACCTTTTGTGAAACAGAAAGTTTCTTCAGATGTTAAAGGTTCTTTATTGAATCAAAATGTTCTTCTATGGCATCGAAGAACCCATTGAAGCACCTTTTTTTAAGAGTGTATGTCCTATTAAAACAAGTTTGGTTGGTTTTGTTTTTCCTAAATACATTAGGGTTTGGTCACATAACAGCTAATAGTCATAAAGTGCTAGATAACACATGTGGCATTAAAGCTACAAAACTCTGAATCCTGGTTTTATAGTATAAAACAAAGTAAGAAAGAAAATTGAAACACTTCCCCTTAGGTCCCACATTATGCAGTAAACTAATGTATTGAATCCAATAACTGCTGTCTAGCAGCTCACAGTAGGCTTTTACAAGTTTGTGACTCCTCTTTCATTAAGGAGAAATATTTTTTTAAATTATATACTTTTTCTTAATATTTAGCAAGCAGAATATGCAGGGATGAAATAGAGCAGGAGAGAGCGAAAGAGAGAGGTTTTTGCTGAATCAGCGCTTCCAGCAATAGAGAAGAGTGCATTAAAAAGTTCTACTGCACACCCACTTTGACACAATGCAGCAAAATAGAACACACATGCACTGCAGCACATTCAGTGCAGTGAGACTTCTTTCATTCCACGATGTGATATAAAAACATACCAGGATGTTTTCTTCTCTGCACCAGCCGAATCCAGTTGTTTTAAATCCGAACCCGTGAAAGTAAATGGACTAATCCAATCTAATAAAAGGTTGCTGGTGGTGATTTATCACACTGCACATGTGACACACTGTATAACACATCACATGTGTATGAAGTCTGCAACCATTAGTAAAAATACCTTTCCTTGGCTTTTAATTATTCATTTTTACTAATTTATTACATATTGTTTTACAAATCATATTATTTGCATAACAATGTTATGTGTAAAATTAAACAATAAAATAACATACATTTCATGTGTTTCTATATTCAGTATTCAGACTTGTTTTTGTATACATTTTTTATGTTTTTTTCTAATGTGTTGAAAATTTTGTCATCTGTTTTTGTTGGTAAAATGGCCAAATATATCTGTTAAGCCCAAACCCCTTTTCAACACAAGCCTAAAAATTAGATGTAATATATAACTCTTTATATAATATAAAATAGATTATAGACCACTTTGTAAGATTGGTCCAGAAGCACTTCTGATTTCGTTTTTTATATATATCTTACATTTAGAATTAAATCTTGAAGATATTCATTTTTTATTTGATTATACATTTATGTTGGTTGTATTTTGTTTAAATGTTTGTGTAGTGTTAATAAACTGAAACAGTTTATTAACACTACTTCTGGATCTTCTTAATCTTCTGGACCAGTGTTGTTTACGTTTTCTGAAGTGGTCTATACAGAATGACAGAGTAAGACTAGATATGCAAAAGTGGAAAATCATGTTTTTATTTAGATTTTAGGCATTCAGTTTAACTTCCTAAACAAACCCCTATAACCCCCTGCAAACTCAATCTAGGTTATCTGCTAACTTAATTTTTAGGCCTGAGGGTCAGTGTGTGTGCATGTGTGTGTGTGTGTGTTTATATTTAGAATATAATTGTTCTGTGATAATGAGATAAATCCCTCACCGTGCTGTGTATAAAACACACAAGCACACACAAAGAACAGAACAACACACAGACAATTATAACTACATAGCGGCTAATGCTGTGACTGTTTGTTCAAGATATGCATCTGTCAACAGTGACCTTGCTTCAATTACACAGTTAATGATTTGACACCAGAAAAGAATCATGGGTGCTGAATGACAGACGTGAGTGAAATGCATCAATGCAGCTGTACTGCAAGATTAAATGCATTCACTCAGCAAGTGCTTCTCTGCAACATGCAGTGCATTCAAGGTGTACAGTTAACCTGTTTGTGTGTTAACATACAACTATGCTGTGATGAACTGTAATATAGTACACTGGAATCTAACTCAAATATCAGCTTATGAAATCCTCAGTTGTGCGTTTATAAACTTTGAAGACAAGTTGCATCTGTACTTGTAGAGGTGTGACATGGCAAACTGTTATCATGCGTTAGCAAACCTCATTAAGTGAGGGATGCTACTGTTCGATCTCAGTGGAGTAGTTAAGCTTGGAAAGGACAGAGATTGAGGCAGGGAATTCTCGCTAAAGCCATCCAAATCAGGAAGAGGTGCCGACCTGCTGGAGAGAGATCTCAAACAAAGATCCTGACAGGACCCAGAGGATCTGCAGTTCTGTAATGAGCTTTATTCTCCTGGGAGGAACCTTCTCTATTAATGAACATGGCCTGCTATTAAAAGAGCAAGGAGATGACAGGAGGCGAGGTCAGACCGTGGTGTCTGTTGCCTGCTTTGGGGGGAATGTAGCCATTACAGTGGAGTTTTTTTTAAATGCATACTTAGAATTTTCTTTTGGATAAAAGATTTACCAAATGAATAAATGTTTGTTGTCTCCTGCTTTATTTGGCATTTTCCTCTATCCCAATAAACTGAGTTTTATAACCGTTTAAATCACATTTGGGGCATTATGCCAACCCAGTGTCTCATATTAATAACCTCTCTCAGTTCAGCTTGACATTCTAAGGATTTACTGGTTGTGCCCTCTGTTTGACTGAATGTGTGTGTGGGTGTGAATAGATCCAAAGCATTTTAGTTTTCCCAATTAAATGTCTTTGTGTGTGTGCATGAATGAATTTGGGATTGAAGACATCTCTGTTTGTGTGTGTATTGATGTGCAGGCAGGATTTGTGTGCTTGCCTTTTCTGCCCTGCTGTGCCGTTGTCCTTATGACACACATAACTGTCATCTGCGATTGTGTTTCCAGTGGACAGGCAGTCAACACAAAGCCTGGAATACCCCTGTGCTTGTGTGTGTGGGTTAGGCATTTCTAAAAGAGAGTAAAGAGGATGACAAAGACTGACAAAGAAAGAAAAAGAGAGAGGAAGTAATAACAAGGGCAATACTGTGTACATTTACATTTAGTCAATGGAGGCCAAAAACTGTTTGGTTACAAGCATTCTTCCAAATATCTTTCTCTGTGATCATCAAAGAAACATCAAAAAATGTATACAGATTAGAAACAACTGAGTAAAAGATGACAGAACTTTTATTTTTGGGTGAACTGTCCTTTTAAGAACCCATTGTCACACAAACATTGCAGATGATCTGGAAAGATACTTTCTTTAACTCAGAAAGTACCTAAGTGAGTTTTGCGTTGCCAAGACAACACTGCCAAAATTGTGGTCTGATATTTTTTGTTCTATGTGGTTCATTTGGTGTGCTTTTTTAGGACAAATATGTTACATTCTTACAACATATAAGAGTGCATGCTTGTGAGATACCAAATAGTGAGACATTTTGAAACTTAACCTTTCAAATAATTTTACAAATAAATTGAAAAATAAAAAGTTCTTTCTCACCCTCATGATATTTTGGTTTGTTGTAAGACCATATAAACTTAAAATACTGTATAGGCTACAGAAGTACAAATGTTCAGTGAGTCATGTACATTTCATCCACATTGAACCCGTTTGTTGGATCATATGATCTTCCATGTAATAGTGAATTGTTGAAGTCACTATTGCATATTACAAAGATTTCACATACCCTTCTGCCTTAATAAAAGTCATGAAACTGCTAATGAAAATGATCAAACTAACCACATAAAGACACTGCAGACACACATTGAAGCTGTAGATAGAGGGCCATAAGACTTCACTGAAGAGAAGTGAGCGGCTGTTTTAAGTAACCCTTCATTTTAATTTATGTTATTAATAAAGCTCTTTTTGTTCTTCTCCTTGCACATCAACCATGGCTTAAAAACATAACACATGACCTTTGTAAAAGTCACATAAACTTGATACCTGCATGATACTTATTTTTTATTTGTATTTAAAAAAATGTTTTTTTTATTTTAAAAAATTGTACATTTTCATGTACATTTCATTAAATGTTAGGTAGTTTTTATGTGTCTTTTTGATTCAGAAAGTGACTGCAGAATTTAGGCACATAATGTGGAAAAGAATCCAATCCAGTTCACGAACCTTACTGATTGTTTGTGCTGCAACCTTTTATTAATATTTGTCTGAAAATAACCAAGTGGTTTGAGCTTTGAACTGCTCATGAGTAAGTTAAAACGTCTTCTTCCTGCAGGGGATCTTTTGACTGTCACTGTGCTCTGATCCATTTATCTGTCGCTAGACTCAGAGCAGAGATCAGCATTGGTAGGCCTACATATAAAACTCCCAAACACTGGCCTCTACCTCTGCGCACCATGCTTAAATGGCAACCAAAGAGAAAAGTATTTACAATCCAGGGTCATAGTTCATCTGCAATCATTATGGTTAGAGAGAATCACTGGAAACACAATTTGCTTTGCTCTTTTGATGGAATGTTCCCACTATATTATGTAGATGTCTTTTAACACTGTGCTTCCCAAAGGTTCCTATTGTAAAAGGGATGAGAAGAGCAGAAAATGTCATTGCTAAATAAATATAAAAAACCACAATCACAAATGGTTAGGATACCAAAATAAATTGGATAACAGTTTTAAGGTAGGAGAAAAAAATTATGTATTTTGTTATTAATGTGAAAGGCTGTGATAAGTGGACTTTATACATTAAGCAACTTTAGAAGTGAAAAATGCTACAAAGTAAAAAATGTCCGCTTTTAAAAGTATATTCACGAGTGAGCATGTAGGTGTATATTTATTTTTTAATCTCTGCCTTAATGCAGTTAGACCAAAATACAAAAATGCTGTGTTGGCCGAAAACAAATGTGTGCATGCGTGTATGTGTGTGCTTGTGTGTCTGTGTGAAGCGAGGGAAAAGGGAGAGACCTTAAAAAACAGTTAAGCAAAGAGAAGTCACTCAAATCACCTTTAATGTTAACATAAATGCAAAATTGACAGGCTGTAGTGCATGGACATATAAACCACACACATATACACGCGTCCAGCCACAAACACACACGCGCACACACACACAGCTCACTTTTTTATTCTATGTGACACTGCACAAAATCAAAGGGGGCAGCCCCAAAGAAAATGATTAATCTTGTCTGCCTGCGTCCTCCTTGTTTGCTAATACAGGTGAAGTTTCACAGTAAGAAAATAAAACAGCAAAACAAATCAACAACAAAATCCATAAACATATTCTAGAGTTCTTTTTAGTAAAAGATATATATATGTTACTTAATATAAGTTACTAAGTTTTATTAAATAGACTTCTTGCTGGAAAAGCCCTAAATGTTCATACAATTGTGAAGTTTCTCGACTTGGTTTCCTAAACATAAAAGTGTGAAACATGTTAACATTATCTAGTACAGAGAGGAATCCAGGTATGAGAAACCAATGCCCAAAGCCAGAATAACCTGTGCTCATGCTAGTTTGGAATGGGACTATGTCACTGTATGTGGGTGTTTTTAATGCTGCACTGCATGATGTTACCTAAAAAGAATAAACATCTTGTGCTTCTTGGACATCCCCATGTTAAGGTGCGTTACCACCAGACAGTTATTATAACTCATGCAAACTGCTTTCAATTTAGGCATTTCAAGTGGTAACAACTTTTGTTCATGCAACTATTCTTAAAATAGTGACAGACTGAGACAAAATAGTGACAGCTGATATATACTGTATATCATCCAGACTATGAAGCCAATAGATATTCGGCTGTTTTGATATTATACTAATAATAACCAATAACAGCATCCACTTTCTCAACTAAGAGGGTCTGCTTTTTTCAGAGAGTAAATTCTCTGATGTTTTTTTTTTGTTTCAGCAATTGAAAGTGAAAGTGACCTATTAGTCAGATATGGTGACCCATACCCGAAATGTGACCTCTGCTTTTAACCCATCCAGAGAGTAGTGAACACACGCACAGCAAGTGGTGAACACACATACACCCGGAGCAGTGGGCAGCTATCACTGCAGCGCCCGGGGAGCAAGTAGGTTTTTTTTTTTTAATTGTATATGATTTAATTTAATTGTGTGTTATTAAATTAAATCATATACATTAGAATTATATCAGCCATTATCCACCTTGCTCTCGAGCCACATTGGACTTAGTCTCTGATCACTGCTAAAAATACACAATTTAGTCCTTTACATCCATTCGCACTCATTCTCACCCATTTACGATACAATCCCAGAAAGGTTGAATGTGTATTTTTGTGTATGAATGTGACAGACAGACTGTGTGTATGTCTGATGTATGGGACCAGTGGAATAGGGTCTGCAAATAGGTGTGATTCTGTGTGTCACCCCTTACACAACGAGCATGCAGCTGTCTGAGAGATTCATATAAAATCCCTACTGAATGCGCAACTGTCAACGCACACATACACAACTGCACTTAAAGAACAAGCAGTTTACATATGACTGTTATTAAATTGAGATTAAAATTTTATGTTCTGCTGCTTAGAAAATAACTGCAAATTAATTTGCAAACAGAAACTTGCCTGTTCTTGATCTAGTCTACTTTCTCTTTTTGAGTAAAACAGTAACTCTTTCACTTTAGGCAGATGGTTCATGTGGTTTGTTTACAAAATAATTCACATAACTTTGTATGTATAATGTATATTTTGTATACCATGATTTATTTTGATAATTTGCACAAACAAAAAAAATGTTGTATAATCCTTGAAGTACATTTCATTGTTTTAATGCTATTTAAAGCTCTCACCCTAATTGAGATCCCAGCCATTTGTCTCTCAGATAAATACAGATTTGTGTCAGACTGCAAAAATATAATCTGTATATACTTAAAATGCTCTTTTAAATATTCTTAAATTATATATTTGCTTTAAATCAAATTAAATGTTATAAAAATATCACGTTAAATAGCAACTGTCACTTCTTTTTATTAGTAGCTTGTACTAAAGCCAATTACTTGACTGTAGTTGAACTACCTTAAATAATGTCTGTAGCTTAAAAACCCAACAATGATTCTGAGTGCGTAACAATTACAAAGACAGAACAAGGCAAAGAAAAAGGTAAATAATAAATAAAAGTTTTCATTCCATCAGAGACGATGAAAGAGTGATCCAGCTCTGTGATGTGTGAGTGTGTGTGTGCGCATGCGTGTCAAGCTTCCTGCTCTAAGCTCACACTGCAGTCAATGCTTCTTCTGTTCTACAGGGTGCCAAGAGCTCAAGAGGGGTTATTAGAGTAGAAGACCTTTCTAACACACACTGAGCAAGCGTTTGGCATGTCGGATTAACTGACAAAATGTTCCTGTGATCTGTCAAACACCTCAGAAAAATGATAAGTGACCGTATGTGTGGAATATCATTGCAGGTTAGAGAATGTTAAACATGGTGAATGGTAAACAATGTCATGTCATACTGTATGATGACGTACTGTACAAGGTCATCTTAGCATTAATAGAGTCTGCATTGATAGCAGTTGAAAGCAGCTCTCATGGGTTTTCTCTGGACTGTGATTGATATTTCTCACCCATAACGTATGAACTAAAAAGTTATGATTCTGAGAAAGAAGAATAATGTGACTTCTTTTAGAAGACGTTATTAATGTGAATTTAATTCTCATCTAATGCACTCTCATTTAAATTCTAAACAATTTTCTTTCAATTATATTATAAGAATTTGAGGAAGGTTGAATTGAAAAATGTAATGGATTTCACAATGTATAATATTTACTAAAGCTCTTTGTACAAATATGTGGTTCAATGGCATTTTAATCTACAATTTTACACCTTAAACAATCAAGAGAAAAAAGTTACAAATTGCAACTTTGAATGCTTCCAAATTATATTAAACCCTACCGTATATTATAGAGGTTGGTTTGCTCCTATACATTTCAAACTTTGTTACAGTAGCTGTTGGATTTAAAAGGTCGGGAAGCAAATTTGTGATTTTTCAACTGGCCCAACGAACACCATGCAGAGTTAACACACAAGTCTAATGAAACCTAAATTGTGCATTTTGAAGTACTGTGTACAAGGGAATAAATGAGGTAAATTCTTGATTTGTCAACTCAGTCAAGGCAAGGGAAGTTTCTAAGCTTCGGTCCCCAGAGGGAACATGTCATCCGGCCTGATTTAGTCCTCTTCTAAAATACAGGAAGACAGCTTACAGCAGCCTTATCCATCACCCTCACAAAAGCAGCACTGCAGAGATAAGAACGGCGGGAAATGAGGTATAACAGAGCTGCAGAAGGGAAGGGAAGGGAAGGGAAGGGAAGGGAAGAGCAGAGCAGAGCAGAGCAGAGCAGAGCAGAGCAGAGCAGAGCAGAGCAGAGCAGAGCAGAGAAGAGAAGAGAAGAGAAGAGAAGAGAAGAGAAGAGAAGAGAAGAGAAGAGAAGAGAAGAGAAGAGAAGAGAAGTACAGTAAGGTGGCTACAGTCAGTTAGGAAGAGCTTCATGTATGATGGACAGAGCGTGACAAACACTGCTGCAGACGGCAAATCGATTCACAAATCTACAGTCTCACAGAGCACAACTTCAGTCTTCTATTGCAGCAACACGTCCTGCAACACTGCCTGCAGATAATCAAAGTTTAAAAAAGCATTAATATTATTGACTAGACTCTGCATTCAAGACGAACCAAACACTCTTAAAAATTCATATTTGCATAAAATTCTAGGAAGTCTTCATAGTGTTTTGGCACATCAAGCAAATGCAAGCAAAAAACCTGTTCTTTCAAACCTTGGCTGCAAGCCTTAAACGTATCTATGATGAGGGCTGTCACGATTATGAAATTTGGCTGACTATTAATTGTCTAATAAATCATTGCGATTATGACGATTAATTGTCTGTTTTAGAGCTTTGACTTTTAATTCTCATACATTTTTTATTCAGCTTTGAAACGACCATATTGTTCTGAATACAAGTGTAGCGAGGAAGGCGGGGCGAGAGCCGTGGGGCGAGTAAGGCGGGGCCGGCGGCGTAAGTGGCAACGAGTGTCAGCTGTGCGACCGCCGGTCCCCGCATGCCTCACGGGGGAGCTCGGGAGCATAAGAGGACGAGCGACCGGACCATCGAGAGAGAGGACCGGGCCCGGAAGTTAAGTTTGTTTATGTTCGTGTGGCCGGCAGTCGACCGTGAGGTGGCTGCCGGCCTTTTATTTGCTGAATTATTGTTTGTTTATTTTGTATTAAAGTTTGTGAAATGTTCGCCGGTTCCCGCTTCCTTCCTTCCCTACATTGAGCTTTGTTACAACAAGACTATGCTTTTTTCTTGGAAATACATCGGAAAAAATTGGGTCATCATACTGAAGGTTTAGGCTTTTACCTGTCAATAATAATACAACCACCAAATACTTGTAAATGAAGTAAATTGATCAGGAGTGAATTGAAGCCATTAAAATGCTATCAGTCATAGAAAAGCTTCTAGTCTGTTTTTTTCTCACTTGCAAGACTAGAAAAAAAGTTTACTTCTATGTTAATGAGATTTTGGTAGACTGGTTTTCACACTGAAATAATATTAAATTGTACTGCAGGTTATTTTTATGATATATGCTTTAGTTTTTTTTAAAGTGATTGTGTTGTGGTGGTACATTTTACAAGTATTACCATGCTTTAGTTACAATATATATAATAAAATATGCAATATGCAGATGCACTTCAGCTCCCCCTAGTGTCTTCTATAGAGATGTGCGATAATTGCGATGATCTGAAACCATCGCGATGAGGTCAAACAATCGCGATGAGACGATTATTTAATAATCGTGACAGCCCTAATCCCAAAATGCTGTCCAGGTAGGCAGATCATTTATATTTAAGACAGCCTTACACTGGGTTCCTTCGTCAAAGAAGCGAAAACTTGATGACATCTTAGTCCTGTGCAGCCTCCGTAGTACTTCGAAAGGGATGGGGAAGAGGTGGAGTGAGCCACTGGTTGCAATTCATAACCTCACCACTAGATGCCGCTGCATTTCATACACTGGACCTTTAAAGTGAATGTTTTAACTGTCTCCTGGGGGCAACCATGTTTTTGGGATGTCATACGTGATGTCAGTTTATAACTATTTTACAAAGTAGCTTATTCGTAGAAATGTGTATTTGTAGTACAATTTAGAAAGATCTGCCTTTGCTCCAGTGATAATAGGTTTAGAGCTTCTTTCTTCATTATTTTCTAATAATTTTTACATTGTACAAATTGAAATAGAATCATAGCCTCGTAAAAGTAAAAATATATCAGGTTAGATGATTCAATTTCGCATATTTTGACCTTGGAAGAATTTGATGAGAAAGTATACAAATCAGCACATTCTCTCTTAGCACATTTTGAAAGAATCTTGAGATGTCTTCTAGATCACTATTGGTTGCATCCATCTAAAAAAGTTGTTGGTGCATACTTAATAAACGTCAGCCAATTTTTATTCATACACTTGCAATGCTAGAGAAAGAAGTTTTGTGCATTCACAGAGACCTAGCAGGGTGAACACTGAAAGTTCTACTGGTTCATTAGTGTTCTCTTGAGTGTATGTGTGTGTGTGAGTATCTACAGATCTTCCTGACACAGGCAACCCCTGCTGCATTGCTGATGATGCTTGCGGTTTTAGAGCTGAACACACTGCAGTGTTGTGGCACTGTTCGTACCTGGAAACTCAGATAAAGTTCTGATCTTACGCATACACGAGACATCGGATAGCACCAGGGCCCATCCCTTATCTCCTGTTATATTACGCATTAATATTCATAGAGGAATAAAACACCAATCTGCCACCTCACCATTTTATTTAGTTTTCTAAAGGCGATGACAACAGTCATGATAACTTTCAGAGTTCAGAGTAGGTAAACCAACAAACACTGCAGAGTGCTGCAATAATATTGACCATTTCTGTCCATTCTTAAGGGGCTTTTAAAAATACAGTGAACCTGAAACGTATTTAATTTTGATGTAATGTTGGCCATTTTCAATGACATGAGTGACTTTTGCCAATGCAGTGTAGGTGTGTAAAGCGATATGACTTAGGTTGATAGAATTTGGCCTAGACATCTTAGATTAAAACAACTTAGATTAAAGCAATGGTAATGTTGTTTTTTCTTAGTTTTGTTCATAGTCAGAATGTATATAAATGCATTTTCCAGCAATACCTTCAAATTTTGATCTGATTTATTAAAACAATGGCCAGTTTAAATCATGGCAAAATGGTCACCAATAACATCCAATAGGGCATCCATTAGTAGGCACACCTACTAGCAACCCACAGTACAGCAGCATGGTGACCTCCAGATAAATCGCTGCATGTGTGGACAGGGAATTATATTACTGAGAAGCTGACATCAGCGTGATCCATTTGACCTCCATGTTTCTACAGCACCATTTTTAGCTAAGGTTTCTTTTTCTTTTTGTTTGAGGAAGTTATTCCAGACATTTCCTGGAATGATTTACATAATCCTTTACTCCCTAACGTGACACTGTCTGTCTCAGGATGGGGTTAACACTTTGGAACACTAAACACTGTTGACATGGCGACACCCCACTATGAACTGTAATCTGAAACAACTCAGCAACTATCATGCAGGTGTGGTAGAGGGAACCAATAGAGAGAGATATAGAGAGAGAGAGAAAGGGAGAGAATGACAGGAGGAACGTGAAGCTGAAGATTTTCACAAACACAGTGAGTTAAGCTTCACTACTTTTGTGTGAAAGTTTCACCCTTATAACTAACCACCCACAAACCAGTTTAACCAGGTGCTAATGTGCTAATATAGAGCTGTGCTGTAAGTAATTAATATTTCTGTGTATCTTATGTCAGCATATTACTGACAAAAACACTATATATTGCCAGCAGAAGATAGGAAGATGTTTGTATGAATTTGTACCCTTTTGAGTAACCATTGCGGCAGTTTTGATGAGCATACAGTGTGTTTGGTTAACTAAACTTGCTTTTTTAAAGCGTTTTTAAGATCTGATTCAGGTGCCAGGATCACAGTACAGTACAATCACAGATATACAGCCAGATCATATCCTCTATAGCGGTTCTGAAAATTTGTGAGGCCAGGGACCCCTTAAACGTGAGACAATTTTTCAAGGACCCCCTCAATATTATAACAGTTATGACTCGTATGTTTTCCAGAATTTGCACTCTTATTGAAGTATGTGTATTGCTTTTTCAAACTAAATACTTCAGACACGTTTCATAGTGATAAATAAAAGCACATTTCATCTTGAATCATTTTAATATAACTTATGTGCTTTCAAAACAATTTCTTTCAAAAAGGTTTGTTTACAGGGTTCGTACACATTTTTACCAATACATTTCCATGACTTCTCCATTACTTTCGAGGCAAAATTCATGACCCATAAACTCTGAGCCAATGTATTTAGTCTTCACCTCACTTCCGTGCCACAGCCTGACGTGCATGTCTAACTGTTTCGTCTGTAAGTAATGATTCCGGCTTTCCTCGAATAACATCACATACGCTCTTTGCTTCGATATGTTTGACAAAGTTAGTTTTTTAAAATAAGGAGCCAGTCCAAACGTGCAAATATACGAACATTTACTTTCTTCGCATGCAAATCTTGCAGCTATCTTGCTGTCGGGAAACATACCAGGAAAAACTTGTCTTATATCTTCACTCGACTTGTAAGAGTAGTGAGAATTAGCCACCTTTAGTGCCCACAATACCTTTGCAGTTAGGGCTTCTTTTCTTGACACAGCATCCGAAATGGTCCCTTGTTTGATGGAGGACTTAAGTGTAGCACCGCAGCTGGCTGTGGGTGTCACGCGTTCCTCGGATTTAAAAACCCAGTGATGGGGTTCAAAGTTTCTTCGTGCGCAACAGCAGACTGGTGCTTTGCGCCTTTAGCTTGGCTACTTAACGCTGCCTCTCCCATGTTCGAAATGTCAAACAATTTTTTGCAGAGTCGACATTTTGCACGTCCTGGATCATGATCTCTTTCAAGCCATACATTATACTTATCTGAATGAAGCCACGCATTATTAAATCGGCATTTTCCTGGCATTTTCTAAATTTACATCCACAATTTATCAGAGACATTTACGTTTACGCTACGTTGCTGGCTGCAGCAAGGGCCCTCTCGCAGCGAGCACTCCCTCTGCTTTGCCTGTTCGCAATATCGCCTGATTTACCAATTAGTTAAAATTAGCAATTAAACATATTTTATTTTTTACAGGTATTCTTTGGACAATTTCCATGATTTTTCCAAAACTTTTTGGGTTTATTCGTTTTCCAACACTTTTTCAGACCTGGAAAGTTCGATTTTAAAATTTCATAACTTTTCCAGGTTTTTCATGACCGTACGAACCCTGTGTTTAGGAAATTTAAATGTTCTAATAAATTAATAAATTATTTTTATAATTAATAGCAAATTATTTTGTGGACCCCTAGTTATGGACTGTGAACCCCACTTTAAGAACCTCTGCTCTACAGAACTCAATAACTGACCTGTAAAATGGTGCCATCGAAATTAGATTTGCCCATTTCTATGCCAGTACCTGATTTGCATAATTCCTTTAGTGATTTGGATACTAACAGTGGAAACGGTAAAATAAACAAAGCTATCAGATGACTGCTTGCCACTATTCTTCTACACATAAAAAGATGTTTTCAACCTATACTTGGGTAAATTATAAACAAAACCAATGTTGGGTTATTAATTAACCTATGCTGGGTTAATATGTGAGAGCAAGTGTGATAGTAGCTGTTACTTTTAAAAATATAGCATTTCATTTTTGCACCACTAGTGGCATAAAACGGAAAAGTCTGACAAAGCAACATCGGCCTAACCAACGTAAATATTTTTGGGAAAAACGTTGTTGACCAATGGAAGACAGAGTATTTGGCAAACGATTGGGAAACAATCCCTTCCCTTTGCAATTCCCTTAATGCTGCTATAGTTATAAAAAGGAGGACTGGAAAAAATATTGATCAAAGTTATAGCAGCAGCGTAGATATTTTCAAGAGCAGCCCATTCCACCAGCATCATCGCTTAAGCTCTTCAACCCATTACAGATGGATTTAGCAACTCTTAAATCACACTACGCCCCAACAACTAGCTTTCCCACTCTGCTAAAGAGCAGAGAACAAAGGAGGGGATGTGACTTCTCTATTCTTTTCTGTGGGATGAAATACAGGAGAAGAGAGTGTTGATGGTGCAGTGGGAAGAGAGAGGGGTGACTTTAGCTCTGCCCTTGAGTGACGTGTTGTAACCGCAGGAGGAATCACATTTGATTAAAAAAATTAAAGCCTTGCCAAAATTAAAGAATGCTGACATACTTTAATCTTCCCCACATGTAGTGGTTTTGCTGCAGCGAGCCACACACACTTACACATTCACACGCATCCCTATTGCTCTCAGTATCACCTGGAGGTGTGTTATTGCTGGACGGGTTACATCTAGTGTGTAAGGCTTTTTCGGTGCAGTGCATACAGGCTTAGATCAATAATATAACATCCATTACAGGGCTCAACAATAAAGAGGGCCGATGGCCTGAGCGTTTCGAGAGTCACAGTTGTCACTACTGATGCATTTTTGCAACAATTTTACATATTCGGAACATTCCTGTGAATCCTGCTAAATTAAATATCTCATGTGTCATATGATCAATTGTTAAAACGTCGTAACAACGTATTGTATTTGTTTACTAATAGTTTTACTTTAAATGAGCTTCATGTGGTCAATTCTAAATTATCAAGGTTGTGGGTTTGAATCCCAGGGAACACACATAAATGAACTTTAAATTCAATAAAAGCATCTGCCAAATGTATAATGTAATAAAAATATATAAAATGTTAATAAAGGTCTTGTTTATAACATTAGTTGTGGGGCCAGTGATGTTGGCAGGACCTGTAAAAATAATGTCCTGACCTGCCAGAAAGAAAATCTTTATTGTTGAGTCCTGCAATATAATGTTCTCAATCCATCATAGAGCATTTCAGCACTTCTGGGGAGTTGTGCAGACAGTTTAAAAGAGTTTTCCATCTTTGTTCTCTCATTATACACTGCACGAGTCTTGAGAGAATGTCCTGTATATTGTCATATTGTCCATTTATATTCCAAGCTGAATAAAAACTGAGATAGTTTACTGGATTAGTCCTCAAATAGTTATTTTGACCTCTTTCGAACCTTTTTGAAAACAAATTCTTTTAGCTTCCTTGCCTGTTTCTCTCTCAGGTGTGTAACACAATATTATCACCCTGCTCTTATTACATTACTAACACTAAGGAGAGCGTTGTTGTGTGTATAAGCATTACTAATATGCAACCTTTCCCTGTCTGTCTTTTCTTCTTTCTTGCATCTCTTCTCTTTAACTCCCACTTGTCTTAATCTAAAACTAATATGTTGACACATTCTAAAAAAGTGCACTTTGCGTCTGTGTCCGCAGCTCAATCTCTGTTCTTGGTATGTAATGTTATGGTTTCCCAGGGTTCCTCTGTCCTCAGATCACACCTGCATGCCTGGTTTGCTAAGGTCCCCGTTGCCATGGTTACCTCCACTTCCTCCGCCTCTGGTGGCCGTCTCCTCATCTTCACTGTCTAGCTCCTCACTCTTCCTCTTGTTGTACCGCTCGTAAAGAACCATGAGCACGCCCATTACCCACGCTGACACCGTTCCAGCGCTGAAAATGACGAAACCGATGGCGATGAAGAACAGATAGTCCCAGTAACCCAGGCCCTGGTGGCATTCTGATCGCAGCTGCATTCCCACCTCAGCAAGTCGTTGGCCCAGCATGTCCGGAGGTCCCTGGCACACTGTCTGCCCCTCATCTAGACAACACAAAAGCAAAGTAAAGAAAATGAAAAAGGGGGGGGGGTTAGAGTGTAACTACAGGTAGATGCTTTGCAAGTACAAGCACAGCAACACCATGTACTAGATAAAGGTTTCTTTTCTTTTGTAAGAGCACAGTAGGTGTATCATAAGGATCTTTTGTGAACCATGATTAATAACATCTTATGTGTCTGCAGGCTTGTTAAAACTAGATCTGAGATAAATAACAACAGTATTTACAGATTTGGCATGACACTGCAGCGTTGCAAGTCACATTATGTATTTGTGCTACAATAACACAATTTCTTTTATTGCACTTTATACAATATCCGTCTATGGTAAATATGATCCTGGCAAATTAACCAACACACACACACTGGGACTCCAGCAGTGACCCTGAGGAGGAAAGAGGTCAGTAAACATCATCCCCATCTTACAGTCTAAAGCCCAACAGAGCATCAGCCTGTCAGCTTAACATATCAGCCTGACAGAGAGATCCACACACACACTGACACACAGTCTGAGACTGGCCAAAGCTGAAGTTCATCTGTGATCTTTTCTAAATCCACCAGCAGTAGTTTCTCATAACAAACACCACATCCTTCCTTGTCTTTTCCTTTTGCTCCTAATGCCACCGAAGCTAAATGCACTAGAGAAATTAGACTTTTCTTATCAATCTAGCCTGCTATAAGCAAGCATGTGATGTAATAGGTTGTTTCCACACAAGTATTACTAATATGACTCTGCGGTACTATCAAAACCATTGCAATGCGAGTATGGGGCAGGACTATCTGTCTTCTCAAACAGTGACAGTTGTAGTGCAACATATTCTGGAAGAAGGACAAGAGTGAGTGTAAGTATACAGGGACAGTTATACATCACCTCTGGGTCTGGAAAGTGTTCTGTATTCAGCAGAGATTTTATGAGTGTCTTGAAAACCATAGCCAAATGTACTTCAAAGCTCTGTGTTCAGTCATTCGGTCATTATCAAAAGACAGAAGAGAACATTGGGGTGAGCAGAGCACAACCCATTTTGGTTTTGGCTCAGTCGTTCAAAAATAATTGAGTTTGTTTAATTATATTGTAACACAAGCAACATACGGTACACGTGACTCTAGAACCTTCTGTTCTCATACAATTACATCAAATGTGACAAAAGTGCAAATGTTACATGCTCCATGCTTACTTCTTACTAATTCTATTTGAACACAAATTTCAATATTCTATATTAATTGTTTTGTTATTTCATTATTGCTCTGCACAGTGCGCATATATTGTCTATCGTTTACGCATCTGTGTGTATTAAACAGATACCCACATATCAAACCTTTCTTCTATTATGGATGGATATGGATAAATAAGTGAAAATAGAATGCATGATTATGACAAAGTAATCACAATTTTAAAATATTTCCTTTGATAATATAACTGCATTTATCAATTTAATTAATTGACTACATTGTTTTCATTTTATTATCGTTGTACACTTAAAGGCTTAGTTGTAACACTGTGTTACACTGTGTAAAAGTTTTCAAGCCAAGCAAAACGTTGCTAGTTGCTGACATGTTTCAAAAGGATGCTATGTTTTAGGCAACAAGACAGCGATTAAGAAAAATATAAGGATGGATTTGTTAACTTACACATCTTACTCATCTAACTCAACCCATCATGTTTAGAGCGCATGTTATTCTTTCTTGCAAAAAATAATTAAAACATGTTTCAATAAAAAAAGAAGAAAACAAAACGGTTACATGAAACTTAATGCTAAAAGACGGGGCACTGAAGCTCCAACTATACAATATTAATTATACACATTTTCATTCACGTTTGTTTGAGTAGCAAGAAAAAAAGCATGTTTGACCCCAGGTTTACAGACACAGATGTGTGGAGAGTAAGTTCAGGATCACTGACTTGCACGTTTTGTGCTAAATAAAGGGGATTAGAGGTGGCGGATCTTCTCTCATGCAGTCAAAAATAGCAGACATTATGCAAGTCATTATGATGATTAGTGCGTCTCACAGGGTGTGAACTGGGCCAGGAACAACCACCTGCCCCAGCAGAGACACTCTGACCTCTGGGCTTTTATTCATCAGCATGTTGGTCTACTAACACATCTGTGAGGTTACATCAAGTCAGATTAAGAAACAACATGAAACTGTTTGAAGCTTTTAGACTAGGCACATTGCATCTCAAAAAAGATATTGGGGGTTAAATCCAAGTCCGTTTACAGAAGTCATGCCTCTCGGCTTCCATGTTTGCAATGCCTCCGGGCAGCTATTTTAGCCATAGCAAGACCACAGTCCTATCTACATGAAGACAGATATAAAATCACAATGAAATTGCACATTTCCAATCAATAATTAAACCTGACGTTATTAGCACATAGCCTTTCGCATGCAAATATCCATGCATTGATTTGAGCATTCATTTAATATAGTGCTGTCAATCGATTAAAAAAATTAATCGGATTAATCACACATTTTTTCTGTGATTAATCGCACATAACAATTATATTTTAAAATATACTTTTACATTTTAATAATTTCACATTTAATCTTCAAATTGATGTAGAAACAACATATTTCTTTAACAGCATCATTTTATGAAAGCTAACATTTTGATAACTGATGTCTCTATTAAATTGATTATTTTAACATGAATTATAGCCATTCAACAGTATAATTGAGAGCTCATGTAGGAAATTGAAGGACACTTTACAGTCTTTAATGCTAAATTATAAATTAAATGCAGAAGAATTCTCATTAAAGCTATAAAATCACTTTGATTTCTTCTTTGATTTTGTTCTTTGATTAACATTAGTGACAGGAGTCACAGCAGCACGTTTAAGAACGTGGCCCCTTAAGAACTCTTTGCATTCATTTAAGATTTTATTTTACACTTTGAAGTCTGTGCTTAAGAAAATGCTAGACAAAACGGGCTTTCTGACATAATCTTGTGTGGTTTTATCCATTCAATCACGAAAGAGAACTTAACACGGATGCGCTGTCTGACAGAGATTCACCGACGCAGCCTTTAGCCCGTTACTGTACACACCAGACTAGAGCTGTAATCGGGCCTTAAAAGTTAGGCCCGACAGTGCCCGAGCCCGACAGAATTCGGCCCGAGCCCGACAAATACATTTTGATTGACAGCTTTTTAAAAGGCCGAACCCGTTTACAGCCCGACATTAGGCTATTCAAATGTGCGCACGCGCACAGCTTTTTGTCAAGAATGAGTCATTTATACATGCTTTAACATAATTTATTAATGACTAACGTAGGCTATAGGCCACTTGGATGTTGGAACAAAGAAATAAATAAGTCCTCTGTAACATCTCACATATCCCACTGGCTCATTATTCTCATTATGCACATGGTCAAAACTTTTCCACACCTCAGACTTTGCTTTAGTTGCTGGTGCAACCAAAACGTAATCGCCAGAGGCAAGCCTCCGTTTCACATCCTCAGCCAACCCGTTCTCACTCCCGACTCGTCACATATTTACGCTCGCGTCACATTTGAACGCGCAGAGTACCCCTTTGGCGTTGTTTTTCGACGAACAGGGAACTGCGTTGCTGTTTTCTAAATGCTCCAGACCGAGATGCGTGCAATTCTTAGCATTTCATAATTATTTATGGTTTTAATATTTTGTAGCACCTAACCCCAACCTCACCCTAAACCTAACCCTAACCACTTCTCAGCCATATAAAGCACAACACGCGAATAAAAGTACAGTCACAGGTATTTATTACACAAACTGACCAAAAGCATTACAAAATAAAACAAACAACTTGTTTCGCATACCTTTTTGCACCAAAGCCTCACGATAACATTACAATGGAGATGCCGTGCGTGTCCGTGAATACATGAACTCGGCTGAGGCTCCCATTCAAAAGATAAGCCGGAACAGCTAGATGCAGTCGGTTGCGGGAGCCAATACCGTTTCACGTTCAAAGCCAACGAAATGACGCGTCGGATACGAGACACGGGAAAGCCAATGGCATCGAAGCTGACGTAACTTCCTCTGGCGGCAAATTTTGAACGTCGTTCTTCACTGGATTTGAGATTTACGGCGGACGGTGATCGCTTTCGCATCTGTTACTCATACAAATCGATCGTTTCGCGTTGGTACCCTTGAAATATCTGTATTTTTGAACGACACTGTGACTGCTTGTATTATGTGTTTTATATTACGATAAATAAACTGTTTTAAACATTCAATAAACATTACTTGCTCAAACTGTCTGAATAGTGTCATGTAAATGCAATTATCCTGGCCATTAAACTTAAATTAAACCCCGAAACATCATCATTGCAAATTATATCTAATATACATTTTCATAATGACGGTGAAATTCGCGTGCCCTTCACGTCGAAAAACGACGCCAAAGGACGGTGATCGACCCTGCGCGTTCAAAAGTGACGCCGAAGGGCGCTGACCGAGTCGGGAGTGAGAATGTGTTGCAACCCTCAGCATCCATTTTTGCATCTTTGTCGCGCTAATCGGAACGCATCACATGACCGCTCATTTACCGCGCAAGCCCGAGCCCGTGTAAAATGATAGAAATTAAGCCCGAACCCGTCGGGTCCGTCGGGTTCGGGCAAAGATCTTCAGCTCTACACCAGACTGGACCTCTCGTTGCGTTTTGCCGCGTCCCACAGTTTAGAAGATGTCTATCTTCATTGAACGCGTCAAAGCAACTGTTTCAAATCGCGCTTAAGTGGTTTAAAAGCCTGTACACGAATAAGAGCGTGATTACATAATGTAACGCTAGACAAAGGATGTCAAAACAAACGGATGCTGCGTTAATTGCGATAAATATTTTCTCACGCGTTAATTTGAAAAAATTAATGGCATGCGTTAACGCGTTAACGTTGACAGCCCTAATTTAATTCTTCAAGTTCACAGGACATTGATTGATCTTTATGTGAGAACAAATCACGTCCTCATTATCTTTTATTATTAAGTCCCATAACCATAGTTCTCTCATTTATGTCTAATCTCACTTCCCTCCCTCCCTCTATCTTTCTTGCTCTTTTTTCTCTCTCTCGATTTATCCTACATTCCTTGAGGGCATATTAGCTCAAAACACGGTCTCTTGCGTCGGTGCCCGTCATCATCCGTGACACACACACACACGCACGCACGCACACACACACACACGCACGCACGCACGCACGCACGCACGCACACACACACACACGCACACACACACACACACACACGCAAAGTAAGATGGTGCTCAGAATGCTCATTAAAATCCTCAGAATATGTCATTACAGAGATAACCTCATTCAAATGACCCACAAATCACCATTCCTACTCACTCTAAAAGTATATTAACATTTCTTTTTTATATATAGATTTTACCCAATCTTCACTCCTAAAGCAACTTCCAACCAAATGTCAGTAGTATTGCAAGGTTATGGCACCTAATAGCAGGTTCTTTCAGCATAAAATGGACAGGGCAGCAAAATATGCTGCTCCACTGTGCCAGTGCAGTCAACCTGTGTGAAACATGGGCAGAGAGGGGAACTATTTTACTGGAACACCCTGCATGGGTCTTATATCATCCAGATAAACCTGTACAGAAAGTGGCGCCCTGCCTGGACTGTACAGCTTCTGTCAGCTGTAATAATTAAAGTCTCGGAGAGGGGTTGCTCCCGGCATGACCAATGGGCACACTCCTGTCAGATTCGCCTCTTTATAAATTACCTGGATACTTTGAGGGCAAAAAGAGCTGGAAGATGTCTATGCATCGTGTCAACACGATTCATATAGACAAACACATGAACACTTAAATTCAACTTTAATTGTTGACTTTTATTGAGTTTTTAGATTTAATATAATATTTAACTTTAATATAACTATTGAGACCATTTTAATTGTTTTGATATACTTTGCCTCACCGAAACCTGGCTTAAACCAAATGATTATTACGGTCTAAATGAGTGTACCCCACCAAGCTACTGTTATATGCATGAGCCACGTCAGGTTGGTCGAGGTGGTGGTGTCGCAACAATCTTTAGAGACTTTCTTACTATAACTCAGAGAACAGAGCATAAATTTAAATCATCTGAAGTGCTTGCGTTGAACATAATTGTTCCAAACGAAAGTAAAAAACCATTGCTTTCTTTTACGTTGGCTGCTGTGTATAGACTCCCTGGTCCCTACACTCATTTTCTGAAAGAGTTCGCAGACTTCTTATCGGACCTATTGGTTAACGTTGATAAAGTAGGCCTACTAATTGTCAGAGATTTTAATATCCACGTAGATAATGCTAACGATGCATTAGCAGTGGCGTTTACAGAGCTACTACACTCTTTTGGAGTAACACAACACATCAATGGACCCACTCATCGATTTAATCATACACTAGACTTTATTATATCTCACGGAGCCGATCTAACCAATATAGATATTATACCTCAAAGCGACGATGTCACCGATCACTATCTTATAACATGTAGACTGCGCACTGCAGAAATCAGTCGTTTAACTCGTTATCGACAGGGTAGAACAATTACCTCGACTACTAAAGACAGTTTCGCAAAGAACCGCAGTAAAGATAGTTTAGCGGTTTGACATTCGGACGTTTTTAAATTGTGAATCCGCATCGCGCTGCTGTATACATGAACACGTTATCTTATTTTGCATACCATGATTTGTGAATTCATGTAAAGCGGTTGCCCCGGCATGATATCCGTGTTTTATTTTTGCGACTTTTTTTTTTTTAAACGCGTATAACTCACGAAGCTGAAGACTTAAATACCTAAAAAGACCGTCATCTTGTCCAGGTTGATTTGTGAATTTTTTCACAGCAAAGTTTTTGTCTATCAAATCGTGTTAAGTTGTTAGACACGGAGGATGACAAATACACAGTCTTTACCATTGACAGCTACTTTCAGTGTACATGCACTCAAATTTCATGCCAATTTACTTGTTTACGCAGCCTAATTTGCGAAAACTTTCACAAACAAATTTTGTCTTTATATATATCTAAATATATTATTTATATAATCTTACACCTGTGTTTATTATGTCCTGTAATAATAACACAAACGGTTCGAGATATTATACATAATAAGCCTATAAATTAAATGAGACAAGTGAGTCATACAAGTAATGGTACCGTTGTGATTGGTGAATTGTTTCAGTGTTTTCATTGTTTCAATGTTGCTTTACTTAATATGGTTAGTTTCACAAATGGCATTGCAATTTTGTCATGTTTTTATTCATAAAAAAAGCTGCATAACTCTTATAAGTCACCATAAAAATGTTCACAAATTGACTTATAGTATATAAGTACTAATAGTGATCTATGGCTTAAAAGGTACAGAAGGCATACTATTCCTAAAAATGGCCTGCAGTCTCCTACTTAAGTCTTTTTTCAACACCAGAGTTCACATGGGGAAGTCCAGAAGGATTGGGGCTAGGTGGAACAGTCTTAGACCGGGGCGGCGCTTGGGAGCGCGAAGTCCCAGGGGGTTTAGTAGGGGCCGGAGTCGGCTTGGCTGCCGGCCGGACCCGGCTAAGTGCCGGCGGAGTCGCTGGCTGGAAGGCCGGTCGCCGGCTGAGTCACCGGCAGGAAGGCGTGTTGCTCCGGGCTGAGTCCCGGCTGCACCGGGCTGGTCACCATACCGAGTATCGGACTGCATTCCATTCTGGACACTGCACTGGAACCCGGCTGCACCGGGCTGGGCACACGACTGGAGATGGAACAGGACATCGGACTGGATACAGGACAGGACACTGAACTGGAACCCGGCTGCACCGGGCTGGGCACACGACTGGACACGGAACAGGACACCGGACTGGATGCAGGACAGGACACTGAACTGGAACCCGGCTGCACCGGGCTGGGCACACGACTGCATACTGGACAGGACACCGGACTGGGCGCCGGTCTGGCTGTCGGCTGGGTCGCCGGCTGCTGCACCGGCTGGGAAGAGGCCCGCGCTGCCCACCGCTGCCTCTTTTTCTTCAGCCAAGCCACCCACCTGGAGGTCGGCTGAAGGAAAGAGGCGAACGGCACGGCTGGCTCCGGCTGGGACTCCTCGGACGTGGACCCCCAGGATGCTCGCCTCCCCCGCTTGCCAACGAGGCTGGTGGACGGTGGAGAGGCTGCCGAGGATGAGGAGAGCGGTGGGGCATTCCCCAAGGTGAGGGTGCCTACAGCGCAGTCCTCCGGGATGGACACCAGACCGGAACGAGAGGAGTCCTGACGGCAGCTGGGAGAGGAACCTTGGACCAGCTCCTCTCGAATGTGCAGCCGCTCCACCAACTTGGGAAATGGCTGATAAATCAACTCCTCCCGCTCCGGAAAAGGTGGAGGGTTGTCCATCCCGGCCACCAGGTAGGCACAAACCAGCACCTCGGGGACGGAGGCCCTCCTGGCCTCGACCTACCGGGGGTAGTCCCGCAGAGGAAGACGGCGATGGGCCGGGAAGGGGCCACCTCCAGCGTGTGACTGGGAGACTATCAACTCCCACCACACCGGGTTGGAGGTGCAGGACCACCGGGGAGTGGTTGCGGCGTCCATGGCTGCCTACTGGGTTCGTTTGTGGCTCTTGCGTTCTGTCACGCTTTCGGTGGAAAGAACCCAATTGCAGGCAGCAGCGATGGTGAAGGGGTTAAACACAGGTTTATTTAAACACGAACAAAGACACCCGCAATGGGGAAAACTATAACAAAACACGAACTATGGACTTAGAAACAAAACACTTCCCATGTAGGGGCAAAAGACTAACAAAATAACAACTCGACACAACGTCTGACAAACAGGCAAGGAGGGTAATCAGGAACAAGAGCATACGCAGTGACTTAGACTCACAGGTAAGTACATATACAATTACACGGCATTGGTACAGGGTACACAGTACAATGCAAGAGCACAGGACAATGAAACATTAGGGCATTTTAAAGGGGAATACAAACGAAGGATAATTAACGAGGGCAGGTGGGGAACATGAGACACGGCAGGGAAGCAATACAGGAAACGAGAGGGGCGGTGCCAATGACAAGACACGAGAAAGCACATGGGATGTAAAAACGTAAACAACTCATGACCTTCTCAAATAAAACATAAGGGATCTGTCCCGATCCTGCCACACGACTAGAAAATCATGAACAAGGCAGGACTGTGACAGCAAAGGCTGAGCACCTCCGCAACCTCATAGAAACTAACAAAAACAATCCAAGGTTTTTATTTAGTACAGTTGCTAAATTAACAAATAAACAGACATCACCTGACCTGGTTATTCCGCCACACCTTGGTAGCAATGAATTCATGAATTTTTTTACAGAGAAAATTGAAAACATACGAGACAAAATAGTAAAAACTCAACCTCCAAGTCTGTCTTATGAATTAGTACCAACCATTGCCCCAAAAGAAAGGCTACAGTGTTTCTCACCTATAAAACAGGAAGATTTAATTAAACTTATTGCAACATCTAAACCTACAACTTGCTTATTAGACCCCATACCAACTAAATTATTAAAAGAGTTATTACCCGTTGCAATTGAGCCCATTTATAACATTATCAACTCGTCAATTAATCTAGGCCATGTCCCAGGACCCTTTAAGATGGCCGTCATTAAGCCTCTTATCAAGAAACCAAACTTAGACCCCAATGAACTAGGAAACTATAGACCGATTTCAAATCTCCCTTACCTGTCTAAAATACTCGAAAAAGTAGTGTCCACTCAGTTGTGCTCTTTCTTACAAAATAATGACATACACGAAAAATTTCAGTCAGGCTTTAGACCGCATCATAGTACTGAAACTACGCTCGTTAAAATTACAAACGACCTGCTTATAGCATCAGATAAAGGTTTCATCTCACTCCTAGTCCTGCTTGACCTTAGTGCTGCGTTCGATACTGTAGACCATAAAATACTTCTAGATCGCTTACACAATTATACCGGTATTCAGGGACAGGCACTACAATGGTTCAGATCTTACTTATCAGACAGACATCAATTTGTCCATTTAAATGGGGAATCATCAAATCTAACGCAAGTAAATTATGGATTACCTCAGGGATCGGTTTTAGGACCCTTGCTATTCTCCATATACATGCTGCCCCTTGGAAACATTATTAGAAAACATGGAATTAGCTTCCACTGTTATGCAGATGATACTCAGCTATATATCTCATCAAGACCAGATGATACGTTCCAGCTATCCAAATTGGCATTGAAGATATAAAACATTGGATGACTTGTAATTTCCTTCTATTAAATTCTAATAAGACAGAAATATTACTTATCGGACCAAAGACACGTGAGCAGAATATTTCGGATTATAACCTGCAAATTGAAGGCTGCACTGTTACTCCAACAAATACAGTTAAAGACCTAGGTGTTATATTAGACAGCAACCTGTCATTTAAAAATCACATCTCAAATGTCACAAAAACAGTCTTCTTCCACCTTAGAAGTGTTGTCAAATAGGGCTGTGACGGTGGCCGTGACAACCGCACCACCGCGGTGGTAAAGTGCCATGACGGTGGCGAACTGCCACCGGCGGTAGTGCACGTCACTCTGACAAATATAGGTGAAATAAATATGAGAGTTGCGATAACGATTGCTAGTTGTAGCCTTTCAGTTGTGGATGGTTTTATTTAAAAGATTTTACATTAACAGAAATTATTGGCATACGTTTCCGTTGGTGCGTTCGAGCGCGGGCCTGCACGGCAAAACCCGGTTGCGGAGAGACATCTCTTCATTTGCGCTCCTGTGCACATCTTCTGAACGCGCATTTAGTGCAGCTGTACACATTTTAATCTGGACAATGTCAACAAGTAGGTTTCACATCAACGAGTCATAAAAAGTAAAGTTTATATGGCAATCTGAATAGGAAAGCCAATGTAGGTTTAAACAGTTTGTTTCTACTGGAATTGCTAAGGACTGTAAGGGTTAATACGCCACTGACTGAAGTTACTGCAACAAGAGCTTTTTTATTTAGTATTTAGCTTTCTTATATAACTTAAGTTTTCATTATTTACTGATGTTTATTTAAATGTTTTATATGCTGTAGTGTGCCGTTTCACTGATGGATTTGCGCGTTAAACATTGACGGATGTTTCATCATTTATTTCAGATATCATATTTCAATTCGTATTTAACAATTTCAAGTATTTAAATAAGGTCTATATTTCTCTTCCACTCGTCATGTGGTTGCTACACGCAAATATAATAATATAAATATTATTTATATAAATAATATATATTTCTCAACCACTGCACCGCGGTGTTAAAAAACTGCCACCGTCACAGCCCTATTGTCAAATTACAAAATATTTTATGTGTGGCTGACGCAGAAAAGCTTATTCATGCATTTGTGACATCAAGACTTGACTACTGTAATGCACTACTTAGTGGTTGTCCTGCATCACCAATAAATACAGTTAGTTCAGAATGCAGCTGCCAGAGTTCTAACCAGGTCCAGAAAATACGATCACATAACCCCAATGTTATCATCCCTTCACTGGTTACCCATTAAGTATCGTATTGACTTTAAAGTTCTTTTAATCATTTATAAAGCCTTAAACGGTTTAGCCCCTACCTACGTAACAGAGCTTCTACCACACTACAACCCATCACGCTCTCTAAGATCTCAAAACTCCGGACTTTTGATAACACCTAGAATAACTAAATCCACCAAAGGGGTTAGAGCTTTCTCATACGTAGCACCTAAACTCTGGAATAGCCTTCCCGATACTATTCGAGGGTCAGACACACTCTCCCAATTTAAATCTAGATTAAAGACACATCTTTTCAGCAAAGCCTTCACTTAATGCAAAATATGCTAAATAAACCACCGGGAGACTGCATTTATTAGATATTATTTACTAGAATAATCTTGATTGTTCTATAAACACCATGCACTGTGCTGTTTGTTACCTTTTTTGTGTTTTTCAGTTTTTCTTATTTTCTCCTGTAAAGCTGCTTTGTAACAATGCACATTGTGAAAAGCGCTATATAAATAAAATTGAATTGAATTAATTGTTGGTTGCTCAATTTCAAATATCAATTTTCTTACACATGCACTCACTCTCTCATCTATCCTCTGGGTGCTAGAACTGCTAATTGGTATTGGCCATAAAACGCACCATGAGCCTAATTAGATCATTAGTACTTAATTATTAATACTTAGGGTAATAATAGGGTGTAGAAAAGCAAATGGTTCTATTCAGAGCTGTCACACTGTACTTTCACACACACAAATACACACTTTAACGTAACAAAAAGTCCTCTGTCTCTGTGTGTTCTTATAGAAAATGGTCCACAGATTGCATGCAGTCCAAAGGAATCGGTATCATAACAAACTTTAATTCTCCCTTTAGATTTCTTTTTTGTATTACACAGAAACACCTGCTACTGTGATAAAGTTCAAAAGAACATCTGCTGCCATTTTTTTTTATTATACTTATTATTTAGATTGTTTACCCTTTGGAAGTGATTTAAATTATTGCGGGTCTCTTGAGTCGTGTTTTTGATCTGTTACTGGATGCTGCAGATAAGTGCAGGCTGCAGATCTTGCCCTTGTGCAGAAAGAAGTGTGTATAATTATATTTGAACAGCTTTTTATTTTGGAATTGTATGAACTTATTTCACATAAACAGGCAAGTCTGGTTTAGAAGACGTTTGACAGAGAAACATGATTTCAATAACCACACATCTGATCATTTCTACAGTGTTCTTTTTCATCAAACTCCACTTTTTACCAAGGGACTTTAAAACAATAAAAGCTTCAAAGCACTTTATATGTCGGCTGCAGGGAGTACCAACTCCACATGGGATTTCTGAATCCAATTAGTGACTCGGATGCAAAAATGTCATATTGTGCAATGTATTTCAATTGAAAGTATGTGCATGAAATGAGTTATGAACAATGTTATATTTTATAAATGCCTGCTTCGTTATAAATATAAATTTATGATTAAAGCTGTAGCCAAACACAGGAGCACAAAAACATAAATAAAACAGGCATCCACCAAAAGTCCGGGCAATGACTCTACCCTAAATATAGAAGCTACCCTATAAAACAGGGGTAGCTATTCATTCATTTTGTCTGCCAGTCCACCATGGTCATGAGCAGAATATTCTCCCATACTATGACAATCAACGTTTTGCAGGAAAAAAATGCATTAAGATTTCCACCAGGGGGCAAATTGAGTCATATCAAAAGGTCACAGAAGAACCATGAGGAAAATAGGTTTTGGAAGTATTTAATGAGATATGTTTGAGGTCATTTGAAATCCTTCATTTCTTTTGCTGATATTTTGTTAAATTCAGATCAGTGTTTAGGAGGGCAATTCCATGCATTGGTCAACCTGGAAAAAAATAAAGGTTTTCCATACTCATATCATACTCATAACTCAGATATTTGGTGGTTTATATACCCACGTGAGGTGTCTTAAAGGTTTTAAAGCATTTTGTATTTCCCACAGTCAGGTGAGTGCCGCTCTCAGAATTGTCGCATGAGTAATGGTTCATAGCCTATTCTTCATAAATGAATATTTTATACTGTATGGAGTCATTCCTTTTTTGGGTCATCATTGCTTCTGGCTTGTGCATTTTAATTCACAAAAAATATAATCTCTCAAAAGTGTGTCCTTTTTGTCACATCCATATTAAAATTTTATTTCCCTCATTTTATAAGAAAATGTCATGGCTCTGCTTCCTTAGTCAGGTTTTTCTTGGTCCTGTAGCAGAGCCATGACAAAGTCTTTGGTTATGTGTGGAGAGAAACATATTATTGTCCGTTTGACAATAATATACGTTCTCTCCAGTGTCTTGTCATTGGCCCCATCCCTCTTGTTTCCTCGTTATGTTTCCCTGAGTGTTTAATGTCCCACACCTGTCCCATGTCGTTATCCCTCGTTTGTGTTCCTATATATACCCTCATGTTTCTTTGTCCTGTGCTCGTGGATTGTACTTATGTACCGTGTATTGTGTTCATGCCTGTCGTCTTGATTCCGTGCCTTGTCCAGTGTTCCTGTTTCCAGCCTTGTCCTTGTTCCGTGAGTCTTGTGGTCTACCCTGTTGTGTTTTTGATTTAAGACGTTTGGTCGTGTCCTTTAGTTTAGTTTAGTGTTCTTGTTTTCATTTTGCCCCCTCGTGGGAAGTCTTTTATTTCAAGTTTGTTTCTTAGTTTAGTTCCTGTTTTATACCCCCTCGTGGGTTTTGTTTTGTGTGTTTTTGTAAATAAATATTTTCTGTTAACCCCTTCACTGCCTGCCTGCGCTTGGGTTCTCTCTTCCACCACGCTCTGGTCGTGACAAGAAAACATGTCAAATCTAATATTTTCTGATGTCTGGACAGGAGGAGACTATAGGAACAAAAAATATAAACAAATATAGATATTAAATATATATATTTCAAGGTTCCATCCAAACATTTACGCATTTGGCAGACACTTTAATTCAAAGCGATTTACACTGGATTATTCTATACATTTGTATCTGAGTATGTGCAATCCCTGGGATCGAACCCATGACACCTGTAATCTCATTGCAGAGAAACATGTAAGATATGATTTATAATTTTCCTTCCTACAAGGATATTCAATCAATCAGTCCTTAAAGACTAAACAAACTTTCCCTCATTCAGCATAAACTTTGTAAACCCCCACAGGGGTGTTAATTACTGTGAATTATTCAGCTATTGTGTTTTCAGTAACAATTTCACTGCAGGACTGTATCAATACAGCAGAGTCTGCAGTGTAAAGACAGTCCTGTCTCCCTCTATTAAACAATGGCCCATTGCATTAGCTTTGCTTCAGTCACTAAAATATTTACCTTTCTGCGCCTTGAGTGGTAGTTGCATTGCTGTCTATGGGGTAGTCAGAAAGCTCGTAATTAATGACAGAATTTTTATTTTTCTCTTTAATTATGTGCTGAAAACTTCAACGGTGCAGCAATTACATGTGATTGACTGATAAGAATTACTCAAGAACAGTCACTACACTACATTATTCTCAGTGAAGGGTAGTGTTACAATAGTCACTTCCTGTTTGCTGAGAGCGCGTGGTTTGAGTCGGAGCTCTTTCAAATTTATTCTTAATACATCGTTTATTCTTGTTATATCTTAAGACTTGTGTTTTAAATTGTTATCCTCCGAGGGTAAAACATATCCTTAAATATATCCCATACCAAAACCGTATTTAAACGCACAGATAATTTATTTTTATCGGATCACTCGCTATTAGCCTCAGGCTGTTAGCATTCCCAGCCTGCCTGCTTACTGCTTAACACACTGTTCTCATTATTAAATCA
>NC_079904.1:18644749-18713163 GCF_024868665.1 Triplophysa rosa
ACCTTCGTCTGTATCTGTATGAGTATGAGCTTTCACATAATCTGCAAAAGTCATTATCAAACACAGTCTGTGCCAATGTCTAACTAGCTGAGGAAAAAGAGAAATTGTCAGAAGATGTTATATAGACACAATGTTTATCCTTATCTTCCAATATTTTTTACAATGTGATTTGATCCCTTTCCTCATGAATATTTAGCCCGCCCACTTCTTTGGCACTGTGCACAGTCTGGATACCCCTCAGCCAATCGGTGCACCAGGAAGAGACAGAGCAAGTAACTGAGGGTCAAAGGATGTCAAGGCTTTAGGACAGAAAAAGACTGAAACAGGACAAGAGCAATACCATATTGCAGAAAACAACAGAAGCAACGGCTGACACAAACTGTAAATGTTTCTGTCTTTCTCCTCAGACAAAGCTTACTAGAGGGCATCGTACTGCTACAGATATGAATCTAATACTCTCTCCACATCTGCTTCCTCAAAAATCTCATACACAACCAAAACAACTGTGCGTGTATACAGATAGATTATGTAAATAGTATTACAGAACATGCAGTATTTTGTGACTGGATGGAGGTCATGTGATTTACAGTATCTATTGTCTTTTAGAATAAATCGATACAAAGAATAACAAACAATTCTCGCTTTCTGATCAGTATAATACAATATGCTTTCTAAGCCGATGTCTTAACCATAATTAATTCTTTATTTTTTTATTAATTTAAAAAGAATTCTCATTGCGTTATTTACGCAATGACTAACACGGTTGATTCCTGTAGTCTGTTTGTATTGCCTAAAGCCCTGTTCGCACGGGATTAGTATTACCTGGGGACCTCTGGTCATTTGTAATAATTGCAGAGATTGTCTGTGATCTTAATCCCGTGCGAATCGGCCATGTCTGTAATTTGTAAAGTAAAAATTCCCCCACAAATTACCTACCATATTTGGACGAACACCGAGGTCCTGTGATGATATTAGTCCAGTGCGAATCAGCATCTCTGTGATTTGGCGCGCTCATATATCATTTTTCAAGGTTTATCCACCGTTTGCTAATAATGGAGGCTGTTTTGATATTAATTGGTTGCGGATTCATTTCCACACATTGTCATACGTTTATTTATTTATCTTGGAAACGCTTGTAAAAGCACTTTTCACATAGAGATCCCAGAAAATACACGGAAAATGTGTCCGGTAATTTGTCCCAGGATCGTTAGATTTTGTACATTCACACTGCCAGTGATTTTCTGGAATCTGTGCGTGCGTTCACACACATTCCGTGAAGATCCCGTAAAGACACATGGCGTAATATACTGCAAAGTTATGTAATGTGCATTTTTTTGGTCGTGAAATGAGGGTTGATAACTGTGAACGATAGGCTACTTGTGTTTTTAGGTGGCTAAATAGACAACAACAAAGAGGCACAAGAACGCAAGGTAGGCTATAGCCCAATGAGATTAAGCTAAATATAAGATAAATATAAAATGTCATATGAAAACATATAAATGCAAATTGTTCAGTATTGTTCAGTGCAAATTTACACAACCTTAATAAAAAAATATAACGGAATCCTGCGAAGTTAAAATGAGCCAGTATTTTTGCAACATAGCCTAATGCAATACAAAAGGCACGGTATAATATTTTTTCAGTAATATGATGTACAACAATGTGAGTTTAAAAATAAATTTATCGTTTTTTAAAACAAAGTTTGAGAAACGTTTTTGAGCATTTAGATTTTGTAACCATTTCGGAATAAGATCACGCAGATCGAATGAAAACCCGCTAATAGGACCTAAAGCATATTGCACATAATTCTATAAAAACCACAAATAAACACTAAGGTTTGGTGATATGATCACCGGTAGGTGATAGTTTGGAGTTAGTCTGTTACAAATGACAAAGTGGGTTTCCATCACTCTGGTTTTATTCGCATTTTGAAGTTTCGCATCAGCGAGTGCACTGTAAAAAATGATTCTTTGTCGTAGTAGATTTCATGAAATTAATTGAGTAAACTTGACTTAATACAATTGTGTTCTTGTTTTTTTAAGCAAAATTTAAGTTAAAATTATAGAAATATCTTGGAATTCTAAATGCACAAATAACTGAGTGAATTCAACTTAATTTTATCATGTTCAACCCACTTAAAATTGTATAAAGGATCTTTATTTAATTATTTTGTGGTGGAACTACATGAATTATTTAAGTTAATTTCCCTAACCGAGCAGTGCATTTAGAGTTCCCAGCATGCTCTGCATGCTGTCACGAATTGGCAGAAGAACCCAAGCGCAGGCAGCAGTGAAGGGGTTAACAGATAATATTTATTTGTTACACCAAACACAAAACAAAAACACCCACAATGGGGAAAACGAAACTGAGATAATAAACTGAAACAAAACACTTCCCATGGGGGGGCAAAAACAAACTAACAAAACAAGGCACGACACAACGTCTTACAAAAAAACCACACGGCAGGGTGACTAAGACTAAAAACACAACTCACGAATAAAGGACAAGGCACAGAACAGGAACCAGGGTAACACAGGAACATGAGCACAAACACAACGCAAACACAACGTAATACACGAGCACAGGACAAAGAAACAAGAGGGTATATATAGGGAAACACAAACGAGGGATAACGACATGGGGCAGGTGTGGTTAATTAAACACTCAGGGAAGGATAACAAGGAAACGAGAGGAGGGGAACAGAGACGAGACACTGGAGAGAATGTATATTATTGTCAAAAAGACAATAATATGTTTCTCTCCACACATAACCAAAGACTTTGTCATGGCTCTGCTACAGGACCAAGAAAAACATGACTAAGGAAGCAGAGCCATGACAGCCTTTAATGAGCATTCAGTGCTGCACCAAGGGGTAGAGGACAGGAAGGAGACTGGAGACAAGACCAGACAAAACATGGAGACGAATAAGTGGGAGACAAGACAAATAAAAAGGGATTGGGTGGAAACAAGAAAACAAACATGGGAGGGGGGTGGGGAAAAACAAGAGTTCACGGCGGGAAAACCAAAAGGGTTGGGGGGAACAGTCCCAGTCCCCGGCTGCGCTCGAGGGCGCGGAGTCCTGGGGGACTTAGGATGAGTCCTGGGGGGAACAGTCTTTGGCCCTGGGAGTCTCCCAGGGACCGACTGGAAAGGGCTGGGCGCCGGCTGGAAGGCCGGCTGGACAGGGCTTGACGCCGGCTGGACAGGGCTTGACGCCGGCTGGAAGGCCGGACAGACAGGGCCTGACGCCGGCTGGAAGGCCGGACGGACAGGGCGTGACGCCGGCTGGAAGGCCGGACGGACAGGGCTTGACGCCGGCTGGAAGGCCGGACGGACAGGGCTTGACGCCGGCTGGAAGGCCGGACGGACAGGGCTTGACGCCGGTTGGATCGCCAGACTGGACGCCGGCTGGATCGCCGGACTGGACGCCGGCTGCACCGGACTGGATGCCGGCTGCACCGGACTGGATGCCGGCTGCACCGGACTGGACGCCTGCTGGATCACCGGACTGGACGCCGGCTGGACCACCGGACTGGACGCCGGCTGGACCACCGGACTGGACGCCGGCTGCACCGGCCGGGTAGGAGTCCACGCTGCCCGCCGTTGCCTCTTCTTCTTCCGCCTAGCCACCCGGCTGGTGGTCGGGTGATGGAAGGAGGTATACGGAACGGCTGGCTCCGGCTGGGACTCCTCGGAGGTGGTTCCCCAGGACTCACGTCTCCCCCGCTTGCCACCTAGGCTTACTGGTGGCGAGGCTGCAGGGGTTGAGGAGAGCGGTGTGGCAATGCCTAAAACCCCGATCTGCAGGGTCTGACCCTCCTGTATGGCGGCCAGCGGAGATGGGTGGTAGTGACGTGTTGAGACCCTGGACTCCGGTCGGTTCATGACGTACCGCCACACGACATCGAAGTCCAGCGGTCTCAACGACCGCATCTCCGCCTGCGACAGGGGGTCCCTGAGACCGGCGTTAAAAAGCACCGCCACCTCCTCCTCCCCGAAGACATCCTCCTCTGCGGCATCCAGGAACCTATACAGATAGTCCTCGATGTCATCGTTCCCCTGACGAATGCCGCAGAGGAGGCGAGCCTGGTGGGACCGTCTCGTGCCCATGCTGCCTACTGGGTTCGTATGGGCTCGTGTATTCTGTCACGAATTGGCAGAAGAAGAACCCAAGCGCAGGCAGCAGTGAAGGGGTTAACGGATAATATTTATTTGTTACACCAAACACAAAACAAAAACACCCACAATGGGGAAAACGAAACTGAGATAAAAAACTGAAACAAAACACTTCCCACGGGGGGGCAAAAACAAACTAACAAAACAAGGCACGACACAACATCTTACAAAAAAACCACACGGCAGGGTGACTAAGACTAAAAACACAACTCACGAATAAAGGACAAGGCACAGAACAGGAACCAGGGTAACACAGGAACATGAGCACAAACACAACGCAAACACAACGTAATACACGAGTACAGGACAAAGAAACAAGAGGGTATATATAGGGAAACACAAACGAGGGATAACGACATGGGGCAGGTGTGGTTAATTAAACACTCAGGGAAGGATAACAAGGAAACGAGAGGAGGGGAACAGAGACGAGACACTGGAGAGAATGTATATTATTGTCAAAAAGACAATAATATGTTTCTCTCCACACATAACCAAAGACTTTGTCATGGCTCTGCTACAGGACCAAGAAAAACATGACTAAGGAAGCAGAGCCATGACACATGCGACAGCATTAGGAGAGTCATTTTTGTGAAAAAGTGCTATTTTATGTGCTTTAGAATAAAATGAAAGACTTGATAGTGTTTATTGTTCAGTTGTCTTTAAGATTTAGAAGATACTCTGTTTGTATTTCTGAGTTTCGTGGTTACCATCTTTCAGAAGAGTGGCGCTTGTGCTTAGGTTGTGGGAGAGCTCAAGCTGTTTGTTTTTTCACTCAGTGAACAGTAATGCTGCTAATGTCAGTACTTAGTCAATTATCAGCTTACTTGTACATCATATATGTTATAAACAATAATAAATGTTAAACTGAAGTTAAAAAAGATCAAGAAGTTGTCTCCAATGCTCAAATTAATATTTCTTCTTGATTTTTTAAAGTTTATCATGTGACGTGCTTAAATATTTTAGGTAATTTTACTTGATTTATTCGTGGAATATTGCGTTAAAAATATGCTTTAAAGTACTTAAAAATATTTTGTGTAATACTGTTACCTTAATTTTTTTAAGTAAATAGCTGTGTCATTTTTTACAGTGTGATGGAAACACCAAATTTCGAATTAAAAACCTTTAATTCGCAAAAAAAAAGCTTTTACGCTCGCTTGAGGTGGTTTTTCATTTTTCGAAAAAGAGTTAATGCGAATAATGGGAGATGAAAACGCATTTGCCGAATAAATTCCTCCAAAAAGTCTCGTAACTGCACTATGAGACGGCGAAACCTGACTAACCAGAGTACTGATCTTGCATTCATTGTGTTTCATAATCGTCTGCTTGCGCAAGTATTATTATATATGAAAATTATAATATTCAGTGGCTTCTCTTACTATTCTTACTGATATTTAGTGGCAGTTTATTAGGACAGTGATGGCTGTCTAGTTGGATGGAAACGGTTCTGATTCGCAAATGTTTTATGCGATATTTCCAATTTTGCACAGAAACACACGGGCTTCTCCGCAGCACGAGCACGGAAGGTGCACACAGCCGTTTTTAAGGTTGGTAAGCGATCAAGTTTATTGAAGCGCTGTGTATTTTCGTGTTAATATTTTTGGTAGAAGTAATTTCAAGTTTAAACAGCGTTTAGAAGCAGACAACTCTATTCTCGCATCTGACCTTATGTTTGGTGATTAGGACTCTTGCATTCATCCATGCTTAAGCTAAAGACAAATAGTAGTTTTTGATTTACAAACGAAAAAAAATAATCACTTAACTATATTTGTTTTCATAGCCAAATTATTTACGATTTATTATAGATGTGTGCCATCACTATATGGCTTTTACGACATTGTTTCTGCCTTTTGTTCACACAGGGCGCTTTCCGGGACTGTTCCCGTTAATGTTATAGATCCCCTTTCCAGAATCATTTTTCGGATCTATCCGGGATGCATTTGCGTTCACACAGAAGGCACTCTGGCAAATTTTTTGGCAATTTTCCGGGATCAGCGGGCTGTGTGAATGGGGATTTAACATTGTCAGCATTTGAGACCCGTGATCGCGCACCGGACAGAAGATCACCGCGATCGCGGGTCTCAAATGCTGACAGGTCATATATCATTAAACACCGTACAACAATAGGCTATTCAAACTATATGCAAAGCCTTGACATCACATCCGGGAAATAAGTCAGTAAATTTGAGTAAAATCACTGGCTTCACTTATCCCGTGCGAATGCGCTACATGATCACAGACAATCTCTGCAATTATTACAAATGACCAGAGGTCCCCAGGTAATACTAATCCCGTGCGAATAGGGTTTTAAGACACCTAAAATCACAAAGGATAGAAACAAGGTGGTCGTCGGTGCAAATAGCCCTGTGGTTAGTGCACATATAGTGCCAGTGCACTTGCGGCCCAACCCGAGTTCGATTCCTGTCTCGAGCGTCCTTTGCCGGTGTAATGCCGAGAAATGCACCCCTGCCAGATTATGCACCCACCCTCCCCACAATGGTTAGGGTGAGGATTAAGTGTTAGGGGAGGGGTTAGGATTAGGGTTAGGTGTGGGGAGCGGTTAGAATTAGCCAATCGGACAACGTGTTATTGAAGGAGGTGCATTTCTCGGCACAACACCGGCCCTACTCCCTGTCTCTATCCAACATATATTTAAAAAAAGAAACAGAACAATTATGTCACATAATCTGCATGACGTCAAGGCGAATTTCTGCACACAGTGATGGGTAAAAAAGTGCTCCTGGTGTGCGTCAAGGAAGAAGAGAACTGCAACCCCACATGGTTTCTCTCTCTCTCTCTGCTTCTCAACACTGTGAAACTGCTGACAGTGACAAGAATCGCTGATCCAGAGGCAATGTAGGCGCTGAAAAATATATCACTATATCACAATTATAAGCAATCAAATCACCCTTATAGTGTAATAGTAAGCTAGCAGCAACTTTCTTATCCTGATGAGACCCTTGCTTATAATTTCTGATCCTAATCGAGTGAGGCAGTGAGACCTATAGCAAGCTGTCACAAGCCAATCAACAGTCAGAAAATGAGGACACATAGTGACAAACAATGTATCCACAGTAGAATTTAATGATGTGCACTGGCCAAAATCAACCACAATAGGGACCAAATCCATGTCAAGAGGCAGGCTAAGTTATAACTAGAGAAGCACCATGAGCATGCATACGGAGAATGATTAGCTGTTGTGTGGTTTACATTTGTTGTCATGGTAACGGCAGGTGTAATATTTAGTTTATCCAGACATAAAGACATACATTTGACATATGTGACCCTGGACGACAAAACCAGTCTTAAGGGTCAATTTTTCGAAATTGAGATTTTTACATCATCTGAAAGCTGAAGAAATAAGCTTTCTATTGATATATGGTTTGTTAGGATAGGACACTATCTGGCGGAACAACAACGGTTTACAAAGCTGCAATCTGAGGGTGCTAAAAAATCAAAATATTGAGAAAATTGCCTTTGAAGTTGTTCATCTGAGGCACTGTAGCAGGCCATCCACTCACAAAAAGAAAGTTTTTATACATTTACGGTAGGAAATTTATAAAATATCTTCATGGAACATGATCTTTACTTAATATCCTAATGATTTTTGGTAAAAAGAAAAATCTGTAATTTTTACCCCTACAATGTATTTTTGGCAATTACTAAAAATGTTCCCGTGCTACTTAAGACTGGTTTTGTTGTCCAGGGTCACATATGTAAGCTGGTGGTCCTAATTTATGCCCAAACTGAGTAGTCGTTTAGTGAGCTGGACTAGTTTATCTAGATTTCTTTTTTTTCCGCTCTTGCACTGTGTAGTTACAGGAACTCAGATCAACCCCCTGAGAACAAATTTTCCCTTGGGTCATTTTCCTGGTTGCATTCGCACTGGGAACTGTCGTCTGACAGTGTGGGATTCAAGAACATAAACAACTGGATCAGAACTGTTTTTGTTGTCTGTCATGAGTTTCGTTATAACCGAGAATTATGAATTATTTTGTGTTTATTTTGTGTTCAATTAAGGACAGTTTGTGAACACACCAGTTTTTAGAGTTTCTGTCATGATTGAAGCACAGAGACGGCCCAGATGCGGTAAACCAAACTTTATTGACGGCACAACAGCCAAGGAATAATAAACCCAACCGCGAGCGTTTCAGCCCGCGGTGGTAAGATGTGGTACAGTTCGTGGATGCTGCAATAGAGGCCCAGCCGCGAGCGTGTCAGCTCGCGGTGGTGAGGAGAGAAGATCCCGGAGGGAGTCGGGCACGGTGGCCAGGACCAAGGATAGGAACCCAGCGGTGACGAGTTGGTGTGAGAGCAGGGCTTCCTCACCCAGCCCGGGTGCCGTGTAGGAGATCCGGAAGTCAATCCTAGTGCGACTCTGGATAAACAATCCTCCGGGAAACCACTGGCAGACGACGGCCGTAGCTGCACTGGACGCCCACGGGAGCTATCAGATGACAAGGAGGTACCGAGGCAACAGACAAGGTGAGCAGACAATAGAACAAGACAAAAACTGTGACTATGACAAGGATGTAGAACTTCATCAGACGTGCCGCGGCAACGTCTGGGTCAGTCTGAACAGGTTACAAAAACAACGGTCAGACAACAGACGAGAGACACAAAGGGAATATATGGGAAAACATAACGAGATGTAATAACAGACAGGTGTGGGGCAATTACCGGGAACAAAAGCTAAATGAGAAATGAGGCAGCAGGCGTGTGAGTGTGGAGTGGAAATTCACCAGTGTGGGGAAGTCTAAGGAGACACGGGGCGGGGAGAGACACGCAGACACCGAGCACGGGATCAGCCACCGGCTATCCACATGCTCGACAAAGCACAAAACAACCCATGTGCAAAAAATACCTAGACCAGACCAAGACCGTAACAGTTTCAATCTTGTTAATGATATCATTCTGTATGTTTATGTCTTGTCACAAGAAGTTTAAGAAACTTTTCTGTGGCATATGTTTGGCTAAATTAACGTTCCCTAACCCTAAAACCAACCTGATCTCACGAGAATTCATGACAATTTTATGAGGTGGCTTATTCGTATGAATTCGTACGTTGTGAATCATACATATATGTACGATTACTAAAAAAGCTATTTTGAAGTACCATCCCTAACCCCGCCCCTAAACCCTTTGCCGTCCGTCAGATTGTGTTGATTAGACTCTTTACTCCGAAGGAGCTAATTTAGTCCCCCCCAAAAGCATTCCTTAAATCCCAGTTCCTGCAGTGTGAACACACCAAAAGGCAGCTACTGTCTGCAATATTTGTAGGACTTATAAGACGTTCCTGGGGTGTGAAATCTTTGTTGTAATTTTTTTATTTTTAGTTGTGGTGCTTAAAAAAGAAAGTATAAGGAATAACTCTAAATCATCCTGATTATAGGACTTCCTTATGGAAATTTTCTTCGGTTTAGCTGAAACCATGTTCCGTGGTATTAAAGATCAGGTATCACACGCAGTTTCTGCCAATCTCATATTAATCCTGAGTATCTATATACAGTAGTATTGCATACGTCGTATCTTTGTTGAAGAGTGTTTAGTGTTTACAGCTGTACGTTTATTTCCGGAAAAACCTAAAGTTCCTAAAATTCGCCTAAAGTTTCAGACGTGTCGTTTGCCTGGGGCTAAAGATTATTGGTTGTAATGTTGTAAATAATATTCAGTTTCTGGTACAGCCCGATCGTTTCACTTCAACTCAATATATCATCAGGAGCTGCTGGTATTATGTTGCCTGTATTTTTTTGACTCTCAAAATGATGGCAGCCGAGGACCACAGTCTTTTTAGACGACACCTATATCTTGGAGGGCCTGACAGTGAAGAAATTAACTGCAATTTGTAATTTCTCTGTAAACTGTTGATTTAAGATTAGAAGAAGCCATTCTGAAAATACACTGACTAATTGATTATGAAAATATGTAATTTTGCACACCTCTAATTTGGGCAATATGTCTATAAAAATGTGTTCAATGCGGTGAATTGCTCTTCTGAAACATTGATTAGCATTTTGGGAGCTTGTAAAACATGATTTTCTTTCCTGGTGGACTGAAAAAACCCTCCCGTATTTGCATAAAGCCAGATCAGATTGAAAATTCCTCACATTTAGCCAGCTCTTGCTATTTTTGTGTGAAGTGTGCATCAGAGCAGGTCATGAATGGACAGTAAGCAGCCTGTGGGTGTGCTGTCTGAGGTTAATAAAAAAGCTCTTAGTGATCCACTTCCCTACTGTCCACTTCGTCACGCAAAGTGCTAAACTTTATTAATACATGGTCATTACAAGTCATGTGTAAAAAAGCCATTTGTGAGCAAATGACCACAATTACTCAACTAGGATTATGATAGTATTGCTGTACATTATTCATAGAACACCTGAATGAATCTCATGGTTTTATGGACAGGAGATTCAAGCAATTTGTTTTAATAAATATAAAATAATGTTTTGCATAATATCACACAACCTTAAGTGTTGTTGTACTAAACATCAGCACAACTGTGATTCAGCAGTTTAATACACAATTCTATAAATAAAAAAACTATTATGAAGTAACTTATGTTTATGTTTTTTTGGTCAATTTTATGAATTGCTCATCATAGTGGAAATGTATGAAAATAAATGGTTCGGAATAACTTTAGGGTGAGTAAATGATGAAGGAATTTTTGTTTTCGGGTGACCTCTTCCTTTAAAGTGTTCTTTATTCTACACACAGCCAAGCAGAGTGCTACAAACTGAAACAAACATTCCAGTGCTGTTCTACTAAATATAAACACTTCTACAACACATAAGTGCTTGTCCAATCAAATTACAGAACCAAATGTTGTACAATTATTTGTCACATACTCTGTAGCCTTAACGTGGTCTATCAACGTATTCTCCCATTTTCTGTTTTCACTGTGTGCCCACAGAATGAGGCGTCACTTAGCAAACTTACCTTGTGCCCCAGGCTCGCCTTTAAATCAGACCCTATTAGCAGAAGCATCTGGCATCACCACATGCCTCTGCATCCACTCAGTATGCATCACCCACACTCCCATACGCTGCATTTACTATGCCAGAGGACTCTCACATCTGATCATCCAAACACACGCATCTGTGTGTCAACACTTCAGCACACCATACAAGGAAACAGGGCTCAAAGATTAGTGCCTTCATTTTTTTGTTCATTTTGAAGTAAAACTTGATTTGAACTCAGCAGGGGCTTTTAGATTTCAGGCAAGAGAAAGTGGGTAAGGGAAACTGGGTTCCTCAGCAAAAGACGACTCATTGGAACCGATGACTACACACACTTGACAGAAACACACAACAATAAAACAGAGGTGGCCCCAGAGGAGGGAGTTTTTACTGTGTGAGTTAATGAAACTGGTGGCTCTCAAAGCCCAGGACCAACTACAGAGAAGAGCGATAAAAGCAGAAACACACACACACGCATGCACACGCACACGCACACACACACACACACACACACACACGCACACACACGCGCACACACACACACACACACACAGAGAGAGAACTTTTCAGCTATTTTCATGAGAACCTCTCATAGATGCAATGGTTTTCATAATGAGAACAACTACTCAAACAAAAATGTTCTCTCTTTTTAAACATCCAATAGTGAAATTTGCCAAATAATAGAAACATGCAAGGGGCAGGCAATTTGTACTTTGTGAATAATGAGCATTCACAAATGTGCGCACATAACTGAACACAGAACACTGAACACAGATTCCATGGGGACTGAGTAATGAATAAAAAACAAATTTTAAGAACCCCATGAACTCAAAGTGTAGGTGTCACGGTCCTGCCCTCTTGTTTCTGAATTTCTAGTCTTGTGGCAGGATCGGGACAGAGCCCTTAGGTTTTGTGTGAGAAAGCCATGCGTTTATGTTTTGACATCTCATGTGCTTTCTCGTGTCTTGTCATTGGCCCCGCCCCTTTCATTTCATGTATTGCTTCCCTGCCGTGTCTAATGTTTCCCACCTGCCCTGTGTCATTATCCCTCGTTTGTCTTTCCTATAAATGCCCTCATGTTTCATTGTCTTGTTGCTCGTGGATTGCGTTGTGTATGTACTTGCGGTCAGTGTTCCCGGTCCCGGTCCCGTCCCGTCCCGTCCCGTCCCGTCCCGTCCCTAGCCTTGTCCGTGAGTTTCTTGTGTTTTTACCCTGCTGTGTTTTTGTTTAAGACATTGTGTCGCTGTTTGGTTTGTTAGTTTATTTTTTGCCCCCCCATGGGAAGTGTTTTGTTTCAGTTTTTATTTTAGTTATCGAGTCTTGTTGTCCCCATTGTGGGTTTTTGTTTCTTGTTTTGTCATTAAAGTCTTTCGTGTTAACCCCTTCACGCCTGCCTGCATCTGGGTTCTTCCACGGCAGTTGTGACAGTATAGGGCTTTAAGTGCATATCTGTTTTAAGACCATCAATATTCGACATCTAAATGTTGATTAAAGAAACTTTTGGTACAGATACGTATTTAAACTTAAGTCTTTTTCCACTATAGGCAAAAGGATTTTTCGGCACTGTGATATAAAACTAAAGGTATGTGTTTGCCCTGTCTCAATAATAATTACTAAATAATAAATTGCTTGTGTCTGTGTGTGATAGGAACAAAGGGGCGAATTATTTTTTCTTAACTTGGTGTTTGGGTCTGTGGGACCTATTTTCAAGGTTTACTTTAAAAAGTTTTTTTTTCAACCTACACGTCTTTATTCAAAGTAAACATGTTCTTTTAACCCATATGATAGTTTCTTCTTTTTTATTACATTTGTTAACCATGCACACGCTGTAAAAAAAAAACGTTTTGATGTTTAGAAACTTGCAGTTTCTAAATGTGTTCATTCAACTTTGAAAGTAATAAAAAATTACATTGAAACAACTAACTAAACAATTTGTGTTTTATATTCCACTTGAACTTTGGCTGTGAACGATTGGCTGTGAAACAAAAAAATGAAAATCATATAAATGTCATTCATCATACAAAGGTTAAAAAAGACCGAAAAAAGAACATCTGAACTGCTGAGAAGGTCTTTGGGCCAACCAAGCATTATAACCATATATAGCCAACATATATACATTAAAATTGTATATCATTGATTTTGCATGTTTTCTTTCTAATGAAACATGCTTGCTGAATTTAGTTAACTACAACATACTAAACCTACGTTGGTTTAAACAAAAGCACAATTAGCAGACCTGTTCTCAAAATATTTCAGGGTGAGAAAGAGAAAATATAATGACTCACAGATGGTAAAGTGGTGTGAATCACAGAGGTGGTCACTCAATCTACACACTCTTAAAAGCCTGTATGCACAATAAACACACTCAACAGTATTGTTTCACAGTGCATTCTTTTCTACATTTTTAGTTACTAGATATAGATTATAGTGCATTAACATTCTCGCCTGAAGCTTGCGATATTTGAAGATCATGAGATAATCATCAGTGCTCTTGTAAACTGGTGCAGCCGGAGCGCTCTGACAAGATTATATAATGGGACAAGAATTCTCATATCCACTTTAAAAAAAAGACATAATTAGCCATCTGCTCTCAGAGGACGCACCAACACCAAAACGTCAGAGAGTCTAATCACGGGCGAGACAATGACAGACAGCGAGTCTTTCAATAGACTGGGGGAAATGAGCTTTTTGCATTCTTAGGGTTTTGCCCTCTGATAAGTGTGGAAAGGCCAGGGCTTATGTTCAATCTGAATGTCTGGAAAAGGTCTAATTTTGCTATTAACTTGAGGTACATTGACTTATTTCTGGAATGGGTGATTGGGCAGCTTTTGTACTATTATTCTTTCTTTACTTTCCACAATAGCTTAATTATCTTATAACAGCTGATAAGGCACCATGAACCATATTGCTCCGTATAAAACTAATGGGATGAATTGGACACTATCGCTGTGGGTCCATTTAGAGTAATGGCATTCGTCTTGGCAGATCAAATCAACTAAATGCTGTTGTAAAATATTTTGTGTTTGAATTAATTACAAGTGTGTGTGACAACAATCATCTTTCAGCTAAAACAAGGCTTTAAACTTTGCAGGTTATGTGTGGCAAAAAGCAAAATTTGAAAAAGCCACTACATATACATGCATATAGAGCATTGAACGAAGCATTTGCAGTACAATGATTTTAACATGGACTGACACAAATCCTGTGAAGCACACATCTGAAGTTCTGTTACAGCTGCTTGACTAAAATAACTATGAGCATTCCACTTGAAATGTCATGATTGTGACTAGATTCAAATTTAAGCAGGGCTAAACAAGGCTACAAACCCACTTTAAGCGGCGATTTTACTCTGGTCCCAAAGAAAACAATCAACAAAATATTTTTTTTGTTATGGAGTATTGATGGAGCAATGGAATTTGTCTCAAAATAAAATAAATGACGTTGAAGTAAATATAAAGACAATGGGGTAAAACTTTTAAATAATTTAGCAAACTGCCACCTTGGAATTTACTTTATGAACAGTTAGATGTTCTCCCCACTGTGCAATAAAAATATGTGCAATACCACTTTTATTTATAACCTTAACCCTGTCTATTTTTGCGTATTTAGTATATGTATCAGGGCTCTAGACTAACTTTTCCACTGGTTGCACTGGTGCGCCTACCTTTCTTTCTTAGGTGCACCAGCACAAAAATTAGGTGCACCCAAATTTTTGACCACATCACATTTAACTCCGCAGTTTTACCAGTTCACTTTTTTTTTAAATCGCTGTCCATATAGGCAAAATTGACTTGTAAATGATTAACTAACAATCTGGTCAACATAAAGTTCTTTATTTGAAGCACAATTCTACAAGAAAGGTAATTTACTGAAAAAGTGTTGGTGCTTAAAGTGCTTCTCTGAACTGAAATTTAAACTTTAAACATCTCAAGATAAATGGACCAGGGCTTGACATAACCTATAAGGTTGATGGCTCCGTGTCAGAGCATTGCTTATGATTTTTGGACGGATCAGGCCTTAACTTAACATTATTCACGAAAAAGTTGTCAATCGTTCTTTTCATCTTCTCTCATAATCCGCGCTACATCCACTCTGTTTAACTGACGGGCCTATAGGCTACTCACCTCTCTGTGTCTGACTGCAGCACACGCATTTTCACACGTACACACCAGAGGTTGCGCTAGACTTTTTTATTGTCCATCATTTTGACTGACAGGCTCGTAAAAAATCCGTCATAATCTATTATTACCCGTCACTATGGTGCAAGGTGGCGTTAGGTGGTAATTAGTATGTTCGTGACATCATCACGCTGTACTTGAGTCTATAAAAATATTGTACAAAACCGTTTGAATAAAACGAAAGTAAGGAAAATGGTAAGGGCACACTTAAATAATGAGAGCTCTGCCATTATCACTACACAAGGAGCAAACATTACGGACAACAACTAATAAGCAGTGAAGCAAGTTTTACGTTGTTTATCATGTGCATAGTGTCTGAACTTTTGATCATCCCTTGTATGTTTTGCGATTGCGGTCCGGCTCGCATGAGCAGCAGACCGGGGATAACTCCCGGTGCTGCAGACGGGGAACTCTGTCATCTCACGATAACATTGTATAAAAAAAACTTTGCATGGGTGATCCCATGGCTGGATGGGTGATTGAAGGTTGAATATGTAGAAGAAATGGCCTCTTTTGAATTGATCTGTCTTACTTTGCTTGATGTAGAAGGAGATTGTTTCTGCATCAAGCACTGCTAAGTCAGAGATGGTGGGGTGGACTGAAGGGTTAAAGCTGGATGTAGTGGTCATTTCAGAGCATCTGAAATGCTTAGAGACTTAAAACTCCTCCACGAGGTTAGGTAAGACTGAAGGGTCCTGGGGGAGACGGCTTGGATGATAGAATTGAGGGAAGAGTCTAGGAGAGTTCTTAGTGGGTGATTTACGGGAATATCAGTTCCAAATAAGGAGGTACTGGTGTTGGTAGGGGGTCCGCATCTGGTGCCAGCCGCCTGAATTTCTGGAAGGCAAAACGGGAAAGAGCATCGGCTATTTGGTTTGCAGAACCAGGAACATATTTAGCAGTAAAAATGAATTGATCACAAGCCGAAATCCAGGTGAGGCGTCTAAGGAAAGGCATCAGTGCGGGAGAATGTGAACGGCCTTTATTGATGCAGTGCACTGTCGCTTCGTTGTCGCAATGAATGGTAATGCTGGAGGCGGACCACTCCTTCCCCCACAAAAAGAGGGTACAGCTCGAATAAGGCTGAGGACGAGAGTGGCTGTGGTAATTCTAGGAGCTGGGGGGGCCACGTGGAGGCGAACCAGCGTCCTTGGTAATATCCTCCGAAACCGACGGAGGGGGCGGCGTCGGTAAACAATTGAATGTCGACGGGGAGAGAGCGCATGTCATTGTAAAAGAAGGACAAACCGTTCCATTGATGAGGAATTTTATCCTCAAACTGAGCTCGTTATTAACCAGCATGAGCTGGTTAGGGTTATTAAGTCCTCTAAGGCATGAGCTGAGGAAGCGAGGGAGAGGAGGTGCGAAACGAACGGGCGGCCTTGGGGAATGATAGGCATCGCGAAATTGAGGTGGCCGAGAACGGATAATAATTCGCGTTTGGAACAACGGGGGTTGTTTAGGAGAGTGGAAGCGATCAAAATTGATCTATCGATTTTTTCCTTGGGCAAGGATGCCTGAAAGTTCAGCGAATCCAAATTGATGCCCAAGAATTCGATTGACGTGCTCGGACCCAAGGTTTTATCTTGGGCGAGTGGAATGCCGAGCTTGGCGAAGACTTTTTGGACTATCGAGAGATGCGCGGCTGGGATTGAGTCGGGGGGCGAGATAACTAGAAAATCGTCTAGAAGGTGAATGAGGTACAGAATGGAGTAGTTGTTAGAGAGAATCCAACAGATTGCCTCTGACAACATGTCGAAAATTTTCGGGCTGCTTCTTCAGCCGAAAGTGAGGCGGACGGAAAAATAGAATTGATTGCGCCAGCGAATGCCGAACAAATGCCAAAAGTCTGGGTGAATGGGCATTACTTTAAATGCGGAGGTGATGTCGACTTTAGCGAGCAAGGCACCGCGTCCAGTGGTTTTAATGAGTTTAATGGCTTGGTCGATGTCGTGGTACAGAAGGGAAAACTCCTCGAGCGGGATGAGGCTGTTAATGCTCGGAAACGGAGAATTATGGGGGGATGACAGGTCAAATATGAGGCGTTTTTTGCCAGAAAATTTTCTGGTAGCTACGCCGATGGGGCTGAAGCGGAAGGTTTTAAAGGGGGGAGCGGCGAAGGGGCCGATCATGAAGTTTGAGTCGATTTCACTTTTAATTAGAAGATCAATTGTTTCGGGTTCGGCAAGCGCGGACTGAAGGTTGGGGCAGACTAGGCTTACGGAAGGTAAACTCTCGATACCGGGGTTGAAGCCGTTTGAGAGACCGGACAGGACATAATCAGTAAAGCGAGTGTCGGGGTGAAGAGACAATTCAGCAGACAAACTTAAAACATTCACAGGAGTCGATAAATACTGTTTACGATTTTTATTTGCAGATTTAGAGACTGGACACACAATGTGGGCGTGCGCGCCACCGCAGAAGCTGCAAACGTGCAGGAAGCGGCACTGCTGTCATGAGCAAGCGCCGATGTTGAACTTCCTGCAAGGTTCGAAGCTTGATGCCTGCCGGCGATCAGAATCGGGCAGAGGTGGGTTGGCGGGATATGTTGGGAAGTGTGGGCGTAGCCTGTGAATTTGGTGTGAGGTGAGTCCGGGCGAGGGGGATGGATGAGTGAACTAAAGGGCAAGAAGTGGTGCTGTGGGCGACGGATCTGCAGACCGCGCATGAAATGTTCCTGCAACCGAGGAAAACTTGATTGTGAAGCTCAGTGTCCAGTGCCCCCCAGTAAGGACACTGGTTCCACTGAGCTATGCGGATGGCGCATTTGGCGGAAAATAAATGATGATACGTGTAGAAATGGGTTCCCCCATAAGAAAGCGCGAGCTCCGCGACTATGGCGAGGTAGTCGCTGAGCTCGCGCCTCCTGTAAGGGAATGCCGTGCAGATTACTTCGAGGTAGCGTGAAAAAGCTACAGTAAACTCTGGAAATGTTAAGGTGCGTGAACTGCTATGTGTCGTGTTTTTTAGGGTGAGTGAGAGATCGCCGTAGGTGATTTGGCGATCTGCTGACGGAGGTGAGAGTGGGGATAAAAGATAGAAGAGGTCCACGCACCTGCCAGTATCTGCGACCTGATGCTGGCTGAGATGGGAGGCGGCTCCAGGGCTGGGGCGTTAGGCGGGACCGGCATCGCTGCTGCCGATGACAGTGAGAAGGAGGGACGTGCCTTGGGGAGAGACATGAGAGAGGGAATAATGGCCGCTGGGGCTGTTTGCGGGGCCAATCTCATGCTACTACCGTTGTCTGGGCTGATGACTAGAGGGAAAGCGGGGAAGTCGTGAGCCTGAGCCCGCGTCACCAGTGGAGGCAGCCTCGCACTAGAGTTTGACGGCGGGGCAGCGGGCCATTGACCTGGAAGGGGATTGGAGGAGGAGATCGGGAGGATGTGTGGGTGAGCCGACGCCGCTTGTGGAGCCATGCTTGCGCTGCTGGGGCGGCTCAAGGTGTGGTGGGCTTGGATGGTGCCTGGAGATGCTGCCTGCTGGAGCTCGGCTGAACGGGGAAGAGGCTGCAGGCGGGCGGATCTGGCGTCCGGGGCGCGGCCCAAGCTTGCAGAGGGACCGCTGCGGTGGCTTTCGGACCGGAGACCCCTCCTCGTTGGAGTTTGATCCGGCTGTAAATATGGGGAATTACGGACCTGCCTCGGCTTTCCTGTGGCCTTCGACGGAGTGGCAGGTTGTGCCGCCAGGGAATCCGGTTTCAGGGAGGAGTACAAACCATACAGTTCGACCTTGTTCATCCGTCGAGCAAAGTGGACGTCTGCGTTGATTAGGGCTTGCCGTAATCCTAGGACAGTCCACATTTCGATAGGTGGGATGGAGGGGAGGATGGACGCATAGGAGGAAGCTGGAGACCGCGACGGCTGCCTGCAAGGCGGTGGTGACTGTGCACCACTGCGTCTCGGGGTAGTAGAAGAGACGCGGGAGGGCCGACGGCCCCTTGGAGCAGCCGCGGGTTTGTCCGAGGTGTCCTGGAGGGCGCTGCTGTGCTGGCCATCGCTTGAGGACGCCGAAGGACCTGATCGTTGACGGAGTTGTCAATAAGGATTATTTCGTTATCTGACATCACTGCAATTTTGATATACAAATGCTTGAGACTGAAGAGAGAGTGAAGGTAAGATGTCTTGACTATTTATAGAGGATCTCTCTGTCTTGAACTGATAGGTCGGGTGCTGTGATTGCTGATAGCAGACCAGCCGAGTTAATTATCTGCTCCTTCTTCTCCTGAACTTAGTTAATAAAACATCATGTAGGGAAACGGGAGTTACAAATTGCCCTCATTGTAATCCGTCAAAATGACGGACGAACGGCCTTCAGATTTTTCCGTCACTGGTAAAAAAAATCTGTCAAATGACAGAGAATTTTCGGTTAACGCGACCTCTTGTACACACACGTACAGGAAAATCTGGACCACGGCCAATCGGAGTGGGGGTCCGCCCTTCACTATCTCTGATTGGTTTAGACCACGATATGGGCCTAATGTGTGTCTGTTGTTGAATCACAGGGAGAAGGCCGCTTTCACATCTAGTTTGATTGCTTGGACCGAACCCTAGTTCGATTTCTCCCCCCTACTCCCTCCCCTGCTGGTCTGTGTTCACATTGTAATTTTTGCATACGAACCGCGGTGCGCTTGCGTCATCAAGTGGTGGCCACGTACTCATGTTGCTGGGTTACCGCTCTGAAGTAGTGATGGGAAGTTCGGATCAATTTACTGACTCGGACCTTTGAGTCTCGTTCAGCAAAATGAACAAATCTTTTTTCGAGTCATATCGTTCATTTCGTTCATTTTAGCATTTTAGCAACAATGTTACTTTGCTAACACATCTACTACTTATGCAAACGTTGATCACATTACAAACAATACAAAACTATAATGCTATAAGAAACAGAAAAGATTAATTCATTGTTTACCTGGGTCTTTAGTCTATGATTAGCTCACCACACCTCTTATCTGACAAGTCCTCGGGTTTGACTCGTTCATTCACGACGTGACAGCTTCGTAAGCTAAACCAATGCAGTCAGAGCCGGAAAGAGAATTGATTAGTTCATCTCCCGAGTCTTCGGGTTTAAGTCGTTCGTTCATCATGTGACAGTTCCTTACGCTTTACCAATGCCATCTGAGCCGGAAAGAGAATTGATTAGTTCATCTCCCGAGTCTTCGGGTTCGAGTCGTTCGTTCGTTCATCACGTGACAGCCCCCTACGCTTTACCAATGCCGTCTGAGCCGGAAAGAGAATTGATTAGTTCACCTCTCGAGTCTTCGGGTTCGAGTCGTTCGTTCATCACGTGACAGCCCCCTACGCTTTACCAATGCCGTCTGAGCCGGAAAGAGAATTGATTAGTTCACCTCTCGAGTCTTTGGGTTCAAGTCGTTCGTTCTTTTGTCACAGGACCCATAGAATGTTGCGCAATGCGCATGCGTGACTGGACAAATCACTCCCCGAGATGACTCGTTCTTCCCGAGTCACATTAAAGATTCGTTCAAATCGTTCAAGAACGACCCATCACTACAATAGCGGTTCACTTCCACGATTTGGTACAATTGCGTTCATATCAGCAGCGAAACGTACTGGAGTTCACAAGAACCGCACCCCAGACCTCCATTTTTAAGCCGACTCGGGTACAGTTCGTGGGTGCGCACCCGGGTTCGAAAGACAACGTTCACATCACCCAAACGAACCGAACTCTGACGTTAATCGAACCCGGGTGTGTACCAAAAGTGCTAATGTGAAACCGCAGAGTCGCAGAGACTTTTTTTCTCCCTCGAATGGCTGGCGACCTCAGATTTTTTTTAGTCGCACCATTAAGAAATACGGTCGCACGTGTGACCAAATTGGTCGCACTCTAGAGCCCTGTGTATATATGATGCAAACATTCAATAAAGTTCTTTATGATTCTGATTAGGTTCTATCTGCATTCGGAGTAGTTTTAAGATATTTTGCTTCAAAGGTTTTTGCATTCCATTTGACTTTGATAAAACCTTTTTGTTTTCCAAAATAGTCCCAAAACAATGTAAAAGAAAACACCACATAATGTAAATAAGTTGTCACAGAATAAATCAAATTTGACACAAATGTCAGATAGAACATTATATTTCCAAGGTGACAAAATCTCAATTAGCCTAATTTGTTATTAGTAACATTTAAGTACAACCACTTCAGCACATGTAAAAATGTTTACTTACTATTTTCTCATGTACAGTTAAACTATTAAAAAACGTGCATCGTGTTGCTTTTTATGGTCTACTCTACGCTATGTGCAATTCTCTAATCAATATTTGTCCAATTATGATTGAAGGTGTCATTGAAGATGTGGGTTCACTTTGCACATTTTTGGCAAGAACGTGTTGCTTTATCGACAGACTTTAGCATCTTCAAATAGGGGATTACTATTTTACTTTTAGACATACATTTGCTAAAAACATATTTGTTATGTGTTATTGTAAAAAAAACACAAACAAAACTTTTATCTCTAAATATTTGTGATAATTTCAGGTATTCTTAATGGCTGTATCTGAAAAATATTACTTTTTTAATGTTACATCAAATTACCTTACATTCTTGGATCTTATAACATTAGATTAGATTAGAAGAACAGTGCTGCACTGTCTTTTGTTTTTGTCTCATTTTTCCAAACACTTTAACTCGTTTACGTCTCTTGTTGTGTGGTGTGAGGCTCTGTTCCATGCCCTCTGTTCCACTTCAGATCAAATTAACGGCCTGAATAACTCGCTAAAGCAAACTGGGGTGATAAGCCTGATAAAGACCTTCTCACTGTTGAAGTCTAATGGTGGAGATAATTAGCTGCCTTACTTTCTCTGCCACTCTCTTCCTCACTCTGCAAGTCATTTGTTGGGACAACTAAAATGACCTCAGACCACATGAAAAACTACATAAAAAGTAAAGGTGAAAACTTAAAAAGTCAAAAAGTAAAAAGGCAATTTCAGAGGTTTAGTCTTGTAGGCTAACTGTTGGTTCGAATCCTCCAATTTACAGGATTAACAGAAGTGATGACCCATCACCACTGTACCAGGATAATCCATACTATTAACTTTAAATGTAGTAATGTAAGAGATTTACAGGTTAAAAGCATCAATCAAATACTAACCAATTAAGCACAAAACTGAAGGACACGAAGGCGCCCCATAACCTACCCGTGATGCATGATCGTCTCTGTAATAAGTTTAATAAGTAAATGTATTGCTAAACATAATTAGGCAAATGAATTAAAAACGGCTAATTTGTGATGCACGAAGGAAAACAACAAACCCCGAAGCGTTTCTCACCTTGGAACTTGAACCCTTCTATCTGAATCCAAAGACACAGGTCTTCAGTGTCGCAGTCGCATCTCCAAGGGTTTCCGCTGAGCCCCATAGAGCGCAGCGCCGGCAGGGCGATCAGCGAGCTAATGTTAAGCGTCGTCAGATTGTTACGGCTCACGTCCAGCACCTGCAGCGCCGCGTTCTCCGCGAACGCGTCCGGGTGGATCTCCGACAGCCACGGGTTATCCGTCATCCTAAGCATGACCAGACTGGCCAGTGGGCCAAACGTCCGGTCCTCGATCTGCGTCAGGGTGTTGAAAGACAGATCCAAGTAAGCGAGCTTGCGCAAGTTCCCAAAAGTGGACTCTGTGATATCCGTCAGCGAGTTGTTGCTGCAGTCCAGGTACACCAGATCCGACAGGTAGTTAAGCTGCAGCGCCGGCAGGTCACCAATCCGGTTGTTGGAGATAATGAGCTGCCGGGTGGCCAACGGAAGGTCCACGGGAAAGTCTGTTAACTGTTGCCCGGCGCACTGGACCACCAACTGGTCGTCGCACACGCAGCGGTCCGGGCAGCCGGCGGTCAGTGCCGGTGACGGTGCTACACCCATGACGAATATGAAGAGGAACACCAACCTCAATGACTGCGCGCTTGGCTCGGGCACAACACGCATGATACCACCGCCGGCTTCATCAACTGAGCGTGCACTCGCGCATTCTTCATTGATCTGCGTGATCCGGTGCGCTCGTTATTGCTGGTCAGGTCGTTTAGAAATGTTACTGAGCCGACGCTGTTATTGCGAGTTTCCTAAACAGCGAAGGTGATGGCGAAGTGCTTTGCGTACATTTCTGTAATCACCAGCTCGTTCGTTGTCCATCTTCTTTGCAATGTTATTTCACTGTCCTGAAGATCGCAGTTGACTTTTTTCTCAGTTTAGGGCGCGAAACTAAACTATCTTTAAAGTACTTGACTCGTATGTCTATAATTCCATGCCTTGATGCTGTTAAGTTTCGATACTCAGTCTTAAGGCGCACTGTACCATCTTGCTATTCTTCTCTATTGTGGCTTGTCTCTGATGTGTTGCGCAGCTTCTCTCTGCAGCTGTGTGTGTGTGCGTGCGTGCGTGTGCTAGTGAGAGAGAGAGAGAGAGAGAGAGAGAGAGAGAGAGAGAGAGAGAGCGAGAGAGACTGTCGAGTCTGGCACACTTTCCCGTTCACAAGAAAAATCATTCCCACATTAAGAAAAGTGTTTACTGTGGTATACCCCAGTATAGTATATTACAAGTACACTAGGTATTACATCATTTATTAGGTTCAAAAACAAAATTTTTCCTTCAATAATGAACTGTACTACAATATGATAATATATATATATATATATATATATNATTATTATATATATATATATATATATGGTATAGAATATTACTTATATGACTACAAATTCTTAGGTTAGGCCACTTTAGTAAATTTTTCTGTGTGTATGCTGTATAGTATATTCTGTACAAATTAGACACAATAAGAAGAAGTAGAAACAATGGTACAAAGATTTTTTAGACATTAGTACTCGAGTTCAGTTGTGTCTGATCTTACACACACGCGCACACACACACACACATGCACACACACACACGCACACACACACACACGCTTTGGTTGACTATCCCCGTGGGGACAGTCCATAGGCGTAATGTTTTTTATACTGTACAAACTGTATATTCTATCCCCTAACCCTATCCCTAAACCTAAAGATCATAGAACACTTTTTGCATTTTTAGATTTGTAAAAAATATTGTTCTGTACAATTTATTAGCTTTTTTGCCCGTGAGGACCTCAATTTTGGTCCCCACAGTGACACGAGTCCCCATGAGTTGGTGTGTATTCAGGTTTAGGTCCCCACCGGGATATAAAAACATGAACACGCACACACATGTTGGGTTTCCATGTTTTATGGGGACATTCCATAGACGCAATGGTTTTTATACTGTACAAACTGTATATCATATTCCCTACCCCTAAACCTAACAATCACACAAAACTTTCTGCTCTTTTAGATTTTCAAAAAAGTTAATTCTGTATGATTTATAAGCTTGTTTCCTCATGGGGACCAGAAAATGTCCCCACAAGGATTTTGGATATTGCCATCTTTGTGGGGACATTTTGTCCCCATACCGTAGGGTTTACCCTTCCACACACACAATCACACACACAATCCAGCTCAAGTCCTAAAATCAGACATTTTCTCAGTTTCTAAAGCACAAGAGTACCGTGATGTCACAAGTCTCCATCCCAGTGGCAGCAGACAGTGAAGGGACAGAGTGTACAGTGGCCGAGTTTTCTGTCTGTGTGGTGAGACAAAGAGTGAGCGAGAGAGAGAGTGCTGTGTTTGAGCTGACGCAGGTGCACAGGAAACATGATATCTGCGTACTGCAACATGGAGCGTGTTCTATTATTGCTGTTGGGGAATCTCTGTATCCTTCTGTATAAACAAAGAGGGCAAACCATTGCTAAGGGAAACTAATCTTAGTTATCGGCTGAGGATCTCTGTCAGTTCCTTGCTGGCCTTTACGCCAACAAGCCTACATGTGAAGATCATAATCATAACAGTGATTCATTTGATTGTGTAACTTTTATTGTGGTGGAGTCACTTGCCTTTAGCTGTTTAACCCTCCCACGGGTAAGCCCACTCACCAACTAGAGCTATTGTAGCCTATGTGACCGGGGCACACTATACGATAATAAGTGGTATATTATGATATCTAGACCCATGTGCAAAAAACTATTCTGCTCAAGTGTTTAAAGATCAAGTGTATAATCTTTGTGCTGGGAAACACAATGGCTATGGTAAACTAGCACCAAACCAACATGGAAACTGACGCAAAAAAGATGGGTTTTTGTCTATTTTTTTCCTTCTCACATGAGACTTTATCTGCCATCTGCAAACTGACTCTCTGGAAGCGGTCCAGGGATAAGAAAACCTTAGTGAATCACACAGGTGTAAGAGGATAAAAATCCGGACGGTATTTGTATATAAGGTGGATGTTGGTGGCTTGGTGGTGTCCTGTAAGGCACATAGGCATTGTGGGGTAAGTGCCAAAGTAAACTGAACGTTTGAGCTCATTAGTGTAACTTTCCTCCCTGGATAGTACCCAGCGTGTCAGTTTGCAGACGGCGGAGTGTCAGGTGATGTTTAGGAGGAAACTTTGTTACTATTTAATGGCTGGCTCATCTATCAGAGGCCTTGATGCAGGATCAGGCACAGCCTGCAGAGAAGGAACTCAAAGGGAAACTGTATTGGTTTGCTTTTCATAACTCAAAGCAAGGTTGGAGAGGAGCGTTCGTAGGTGCATTTCAAAAGATTTAGCAGTGTTGAACATGAAACAATAAACTGTGATTAACCATTTTTTATGTAAAAGAAAACATGAGTAATGTATGTGTAGATGCTACTAGATTATATGTGTTACATGGGAATGGTGTAATATTTGTACGTTATAATGTTCCTGTTTTCTATCATTTCTTTTTTCTTTATTACTAAACAGTTTTTTTTCTTATGGAATCCCAACTCCCCAATTCATCCCGTGATCCAATACACTCAATGCATGGAGTGCTACGTATTTCCGGTAAAATCTCAGGGGGCGGGAAAGCTTCCGGGTTGTATTCACCCATAGCAAATGTGCTTTACCAGCGCTCGTTTTGGGGGGAATTAACGTGTAATATAGATTAGTGAAATACATCGTATTGTTAAAATACTATATATTAAACATGTAATGGTGCTATAATACAAAACTTTAGTTTAGTCATGACCTGCAGCGTTTAAATACACACGTGACTGTGGTTCCGTCAGGCATGGCTGTGTCCCGTTTTATGAAGCTTCACAGAGATTTAATAATGTTCAGAGCATGGATTTACTTTATTACATGTAAGGATTTAAACCTTAACTGGTACTACAGTTTGTTGTCATCACATTAAGAGTGCAGATGTGATTGAGCCACAGCACGTCAGCTACTGAAGATATGGTCTATTGGTGAAAGCGTTAGCTAATGCTAAAGAATAAACGTAACACCGGATACATTAATTTGGTTTTATTTGTACAAATTATAATGTAAATAAAAATAACGTAAATACCTGTATATAGGCTACTTATGACATTTCTGTACTGTACGTAATATGCATTATATGTGCTTGTGCAGTCATCCATATCTTAGTTCTTAGTGTGTACTTTTTTGCGTGTAACTAAAATGTCTTTGTATGCAGCTGTGACATGACAATAAAGATATTCTATTTTCAAAATGTGATCTATTAATGTAAGCTTGTATATAATAACTGATACACAGAAATTGTCAGGTAAAATGCAAATACAAAAACGATTAAATACATCAAAAAAATGCTTTTGATTTAAATAAGGTTTCATATTGGAATATTGTAAAGTAAAATATTTAAAATGATTAAAATGAATGGACTATATGAAATTCTCACAATACACAGTAAAAATGCTCACTACTATTTCAAAAGATGTCCCTGTTCTTCTCATGTTGCCCCGGCTCTTAACCATTTCTCATATTTCTTGTGGTCAACAGTACGACTTTGTCTGTGATCCTTGGAAAACTTCACAAAATTTAAACAATAAATTGAAGCTTTAGGTCACAGCTATCCTTTGGTGTGTCCTGCTCCTAAACTTTGTGTCTTCTCTGACTTCATCATAATTCTGAAACATGTCGTCCTCTCCCTGATTTCCTGTCATCTGATTTTGACTGGGAGCTGAGAAAATACATATATTAATGATTTGGGAGGTAAGTGAGAACGTTATAATTTATTAAAAAAATCAATGTCATCAACTTAAGGTGAATTGTGTAACAAATTAAAAACCGATTCAGTATTTAAACAATATTTATACCCTTTAAAAGCCAAGCGATGTTTCTTTACAGCAAACCTGCATATTAGAGCCATATGACAGATGTGTCTTACCGGGAACTGTGTTATTGATATCTGGTCAGACTCATACAAATTTGTTGTTTAAAGGTAAAGATATTTAAGGGCTGAAAATCGTTGATAAACTCGGTGTAAAGATGATGTCATTCAGTGTTATCCAGCCTTAACTTTACGTGCTGTGTGCTAATAGCAATAGCGTCCAAGCTGTCCATGTATTTTTAAACGGATAGTTTAAAGCCTACTTCTTTACTTGACAGGGGAGCAGCTGACAGTATCACAATGCTGACGAACATCATTTATTGTAATCCGGCGAACTTTGTGTAAGCAACGAGTACAAATATTCATCTTCTCCTCTGTCATGTTCACAGCTCTAGGTAGAGATGAATGGCTTCCAGTGGGGAAGCGGATGTGTTTTCGCCCCCTGAGTGTAAACGCGGAAGCGGCCGTGCATTGAGTGCATTTATTTAACTTTATCTAATTCAGGAGCCTGGGGAGCTAGCTAAGCATGTTCAGTTTACCATAAAATTGTAAAAAAGGGAAAAGGGCATTTTCTTGCAAGAAATGTGGAAAAAATTCCACATTCTAAAACTCCGCTCTAGAGGAGACACATGAGATTAGTATATTTTTATTGAGGAACAATCTGAGAAGATAAAAATATCTATGAGGTAGTACTTTTAAATGAAGTAATTATATTTGCCACCTGTAGAAAAACTTGGAAATTAAAATATATGCAGCACAGTCAGCAACTGAAAAAGCTCAGTGTGAAAAACAGTTCCATGAGTTTGTCTATACTTGTATAGAGTGGAAGGAGCATGGAGTAGATTCTATTGAGAGGGAGATAGTGATATGTTTAGTGGTGACATCCGTTTTACAATGTTATGTTATGTTGTTAATGTAATAACGTTTCTCTCCTTGCTGTCTGCTCACTATAACGAACAGGGTTGCCAGATCTGTGTAACAAAACTAGCCCAATGGCCCCATCCCAAATACCAAAATGCAAGCAACCCGCATCAACAGTTTAAAAGCATGCAAATGCCATTGGAAAACCTCAGACCTGGTGCCTGGTGGCGCCACTAGAATAAAGATTTAGAAGGGGGGGCACAAAGGAGCTTACTGGGATTATATAAATGATCAGCCCTCAATATATGGACCCGAGGCAATTGCCCACTGCCTCACGTGCCCCATTGCTACTCCCTGTATGTAAATGCCAGAAACACATTCCAAAAGACTGCATGTATCATGGTAAGTGAACATTTTCAGTACTATTCAGTGTATTTTAAATTGAATGACATTCTTTTTTTTTGTAGATTTGTTTTACATTTACTAAACAGCTTTTATTGTTTATTTTGTCAGAAAGCTGATATTTGGTGTAGAATAGATGGTAAGACAAAGAATTTAGCATATTCAAGCTAAGCCCAAACTATCTTCTTCAATAACGTTCTTTCAGTAAAATAATGCCCCGCCTCTGGAATGTTCAGGAAATAAATAGCAGCACCAACGTTCTCCATAGCTTTTTGACGGAGAGGATCACACATATTTCAGAGGTATAAAGCGTACTATAGAAGCGTACTTCCGCTTGTCCCGCGGCCAGCTGTGCGCAAGGGCATCCGTGCCAAGGGTTGCCTCGGACAGGGAGTACCAAAGCGGACAATGGGTGGAGTCCGGGGAGGCAACAGGACCACCTGTGCCTGGCCGAACCTCTCCCAAATGAGCCGGCTGCGCGGGGATGGAGTCGCCACTCTCCGCGAGGCGTCGACTGACGAGAGAGCGCATCAGCTGTCTGGTTCAGGACGCCTGGGATGTGTGTGGCTCGCAGGGAACTGATCACCTGCTGACTCCAGAGGAGGAGGCGCCGGGTGAGTCATGTTAGCTGCCGTGAGCGAGTCCAATGATATCCGACCGGACCAGCACGTGCTTGCCCTGCACGAGAGGTAGTAGCCTCCTCAATGCAAGTAGCACAACCAACAACTCTAGGCAGTTGAAATGCCAATGCAGGCGGGGGCCTGTCGACCGCCCCGACACTGCTTGCCCGTTGCACACAGCACCCCAACCCTAAGGAGGTCATGGAGACCAGGGGGTTAGGGTGTGTCGGCAGAAAAACGTGTGACCATACGCCTGCTGCCGGTGTGCCACGCTCTCCAAGGAACTTGACTCTGTAGCCAGTGTTGGAGCGGTCGTATGTGCATCGACCCGAGGGGGACCACCCCCGCCGAGGATGCCATGTATCCCAGGAGCCTCTGAAATTGTTTCAGGGGGACCGTTGACTGTCTGAAAGCTTCAGGCTGTTCAACACTGATCGGGCGCGCTCTGTAGTCAGTCGCACTGCCTCTGGGAGGCCGCGTGGGTGCGGGCTTCCTCGTCGCGGGTCTCGCGCCCCCCACGGGGGGTGAGCGGGGCCGCTCATGAGGACTGAGTCTAGTTCCTTACCGAGAAAGAGGATGCTCTGCACCTGGGAGAGCTTGCTCTTCTCAGTTGACCTGTAGCCCCACCGATCTAGGTGCCGGAGCACCAGGTCCCTGTGTGTACACAACAGATCTCGAGAGTGCGCCAAACTGAGCCAGTCGTCGAGATAGTTTAGTACCCACACACCTCCTTCCCTGAGGGGAAGGAGGGCGGCTTCCACGACCTTCGTAAAGACTAGTGGAGACAGGGACAGACCGAAGGGGAGGACCCTGTACTGATATGCCTGTCCCTCGAACACGAACCGTCGGAACGGCCGATTTCGAGGGAGGATCGAGAGATGAAGTAGGCGTCCTTCAGGTCGATTGCCATGAACCAGTCCTGACACCTGACGGACGTCAGGATGCGCTTCTGCGTGATCAACCTGAAAGGCAGCTATTGTGTAGGTGCCTGTTCAGAACACACAGACCCAAGATAGGGCGCAACCCCCTGCCTTTCTTGGGGACAATGAAGTACAGGCTGTAAAACCCGTTGAACATCTCGGCTGGTGAGACGGGCTCGATCACTCCCTTCACCAGAAGGGTGGCGACCTCGGCCCGAAGTACGGGAACATCCTAGCCTCTGACTGAGGTATATCGGATGCCCTGAAACTTGGCGGGCGTGAGGCGACTGGATCGCGTAGCCGAGACGGATCGTCTTCCCTAGCCAGCCTGACAGTCTGGGAAGCCGGACAGGCTCCCAGAATGAGACGGGGACTAAAGGTACGATCTTTTTCATCGTCCCCCCGGGGGGTGGTTCGATGGCTAGCAGTACGGATTCCTTGCCGGGGGAGGTCCCCCGGGGAGGAGATCGGCTCTGCTGTTTTTCCTGCCTGGCGACTGCGCAGCTCAACGCACTGTCTGACTGAGAGTGCTGAGGGCTGGTGTTTATACTCGACATTGCGCTTCGCCATGACGCAACGTCGAGTTTGCCGTTCACCGTCGTGCAGAGGGTGGGAGCGGCTGTGATAACCCAGAGAGAGAGGAAACTCTCTTTTTTGAGAGTAAGTGGGCGCTAGCCCCCCGGAGGGGGCCAGCAGATGGAGAGACGGGGCAGGATCCGTCCCTATCCGACTTCCCAGCGATGTGGCTGGGGTCGGGCCCAATGGTAGCCTCGATCCCCCTGAGGTCTTCCCATGAGGGCCGCTTCACCGCGGCTGCTGATGGGGCGATGGTCTCCTCTTCGCTGTCTCCTCCAGGGGGGGGGGCCTGAGTGGGGGGCGCCAGAGCTGGAGGGCGTTGAAGAGGACCAGGGCTGCTGGGAAGCAGACAGTGCACGGGACTCGACGGCCGAGGCGGCCGAGTTGCGGCACGGAGGACTGCTTCTTACTGTCGAGAACCCTCCGGGGAGGCCGCGTGCGGGTCTCGCGCCCCCCCCGACGGGCGGGGGGTGAGCGGGGCCGCTGCGGCTCGACAGTAACACCAACCAGCCCCCCCTTGCGAGACGGGTACGTCGAGAAAGCGGACCTTCTCAGCGTTACTCATCTGCGCAAGGATCGGCCAGAGGAGTTTCTCATGGACCACAAGTGTGGACATCGTCCGACCCAGGGCCCGCGTGGTCACCTTGGTCGCCCGTAGAGCGAGGTCGGTGGCGGCGCGGAGTTCCTGCATAAGCGCTGGGTCGGTCTTACCCTCGTGGAGCTCTCTCAACGCCCTGGCCTGGCAGGAGCCATAGCGTGGAGAGAGGAGGCAGCTTGGTCCGCCGCAATGTAAGCTCTCGACACCAGAGATGCCGAGACACCACATGCTTTGGACGGGAGTCTAGGTCGAGCCCCCCCAGGTGGCCGCCACCTACGGGCACGAGTGCACCGCGGCGGCAACTCCACCTGGGGACACCGACGCATCCTCCAGCTGTCTCAACCTCGAGGGAAGAGAGGGTGACAGAACTTTGTTTGACGTGAAACGTGCCGGAAAGGGGGTTCCAGGTCTTGCAAAGTTCCTCATGCACTTCCGGTAAACACGGCACTGGGGGCGGGCGCGGCTTGGAGCCGCGCTCAAACCCGAGGCGCCATGTAGCCAGCCGCGAGCGCCGGGAGAGGCAGTGCGGGCACTGCAACCCAACACTCACGGCGGCCCGGGAAAGCATGGCTGACATTTCGACGTCCGCTTCTTCCTGGGCTCGACCCCCCGAGGGAGGGAGCCCGAGGAATCGTCGGAGTCGGATGGCAGTACGTCACCCCCCGATGCTGCAAGAGACATCTCATCATCACGCATCGTGTCCGAATACGTGATTGAGGAATAAGACGGCGGACCGTCTCCTGGGGAACGGTCAGACGAGCGAGACGAGGTGTGAACGGTCCGTGAGCCAGTGGCTGGCGGATTATCGCTCACAGTAATCCTCATATCACCCTCGCTGCTTGCCGTAGCGGACGGCAGGGCCGTAGTCCTGCCGCCACGGAACGGGGAGCAAACGAGGTGGTGGCTGAGTCCCGTGGGAACACAGCCACCTGTGACGCAACGTCTGAATCGTCACCGCCCGCAGTGCGGGCAGGACGTATCCACAACGTCTGCCCCAGCGTACTGGAAGCAGGCATTGTGTCCGTCCCCCTCCTCGATGAGTGTGTTGCACCCATGAGAACAGCGGGACAAGCCACGCTGGAGAAATTTGCTCTTTTAGAAAGGAAATTTGCTCGAACACCTCCGGAACTGCCGAGACGCCCAGGGGAGAGTCACTGCAGGAAGGGACCGTCCGCTGTCCACGTCGTAGATTCCAGCAGAAAAATGATCACCAAAGATCGTAGAGAAGCTCATCAGATGCGTAGGCTCTGAAGAACAAAAGGTGAATGAATGAGCACGCCGGCTTCCCTCTTATACCCGGCATCCGGGGAGGACCCCGGCATGCAAATTTCATTCGCCAATTTTCATTGGCCTTTTCTAAATACTCAGAAGATGATAGGTTCTCAAGACAAACCCCATTCTGTCGGTTCGACACAACGTCGAGAGACCGACAGAAAGGGAACACAAAAGCCTCCACTGAAGTTTTTCTTCCAACCTTGTACAGCATAGTCTTCATCACTGGCTTTATCGGGAATGGCCTGGTAGTGCGGGTGCTCATCAGATACCGTCACAAGACAAATATGACAGACGTGTGTCACTTAAACCTGCTCTTTCTTGTGTCACTCCCTTTTTTGGCCCATGCTGCCATGGCTGAGTGGATCTTTGATAAATTCATGTGTCATACTGTGACGTGTCTGTACATGCTGGGTCTCTGCGGCAGTATCTTCTTCATGGTCCTTATGACATTGGATCGCTATGTCATTTGTTTACCTCAAACTGAACTTGTTGAGCATGTTTCTTCCTCTGATCAGTATGGGCTATTGTTATGCACGGGTCATCCCCACTCTGAGAAGAATCAAATCCCAAAAAGAGTCACAAAGTCATTAGACTCATTCTGGCCGTGGTGGCTGTGTATTTTCTCTTTTGGACACCGTACAACATTGCAATATTCATGTGGTTCCTGCAGAAAAATGGCTATTTGCAGTCTTGTGAGTTGGAAAATGGTTTTGAGTCTGGCCATGCAATGGGTGGAGACTATTGCTTTCAGCCACTGTTGACTCATCCTATTATCTATGGCTTTGTTGGGGAAAAGTTCAGAAGTGAAGTCAAAAAGATGGTAATGGAGCTGTTCTTTCAGACAACGTGCTTTCTCGCAAGTTATCTGAATGCAGAAGCTCAGTCTTCTCAAGATCTACTGAATATTCAAGCACATATTATGTTCTGCACTGTTAGTGTATTTTGAAATTATATGTAAATATGAAGAGTTATTCTTATTTTGAGCAATTCCTGTTTACTAAACATATAATACTGTATACGTTTATCTACAAAAACAATTTGAATACGGTTTGTTTTGTTTCTCTTTGTTTTGCTTTTTTAGCACTAAGGATGTGAAGGCTACAGTATGTCTGGCTGTCAGGATAATGCAGAAGTTGAGCAATAAGGCTGGTGCTAAATGTGCAAAATTGTATTTCTCATATTTCATAATGCAGATAATAGTTTTTGACATTAATTACTTATTTTTAGATAAAATGCATTAGGATTGTGTTGCATTAAGACTTCTTTAACATTTAAAACATAGCCTACTGATAATTTTTTTTATATATTCTTTGTATATTTTGAATGCAATGTAACACCATAAAATATTGTGATAAGATTGTGGAAATTGAAAATTCTTTCATCACTTGCCCTCATGTCATTCCAAACCTGTGCGACTTTGGAACGCCAAAGATATTTTGAACAACACTGGCCCCTATTGACTTCCAGTTTTTTACAGCATTAAATTATTTGTTTTTATTCAACAAAATGTCAATACTCAAATATTTACAGCACAGTACAGGACACTGTCAAAACTTGACAGCAGTGCTCTTGCATGTATATGTATGGATTACAATCTTTTAGGCTACAACTTTATTTTATGCTTTTTTAGTTACTAGAACGTTACATACAAACACATTCTATATCATTGAAACAGTACATCTGAAATCAAGAAGTTGTTTTTTATAAAAGTAGACTAAATAAACGGTGTCATTTGTTACTGTAAGGTAATACAAACTAACAGAAAAGAATGAATAGTTGGTTGTGATGTCCGCTAACTATGTAAATTATTTATTCGTGGGTACAAGACACAGTACTGATACTTACTAAGCCATGACGCCGGTGTTGTGTGCATCATTCCCGGAACCACCTAACTTGAAGCATTTTAGCCTGCATTAACAACTGCTTACGCTACTATACGTATAGTATATTCTATCTGCTAATAATAATTATTAATTAATATTATTAATAGTTATTACAACTACTTCACCTCTTTTTAAAGTTTAAAAGCTTCCTACGTCTTGCACGTTTTTCAGAATACTGCGAGTAAACGCAGCTCGAGCTCGAGCAGGGTGGCTGGTGTTCAGTGATACTCTCTACTTTGTTGTGTTTTTGGCTGTAGCGTGTAACGTTACTCCTACATGCGTTTGTTACTTAGAGTGGCAGTATGGTGATCGTGTTTAGTTGGATTTAAGTTACTGGTTAATATAATCAATAAATTAGTATTATGGCATATAATTTCGAAAACAACCATAGTGTCCCTCTGTTTCGTGCACAGCACAGGGCAGACTTTTCACCCGCCCTACGCGGAACACTATAGGCTTCAGATCTGGTTGACTTGATGCGACGCCGCAAGGCGGATGACATCAAAGTATCGCGAAGTGATTCGAAAGCAAACTTTTTATGGTTTTTCGAATCGCTCTCGTGGTACTTTGATGTCATCCGCTCGTCGGCTCATGCGGCGCCGCATCAAGTCGAACAAGATACAAATAATAACACGTAACGTGACCTAACCGGAAGACAGTGAACCTTTGTACCCACAATGCAACACGGTGTACTTTGCAAACGTTTTTTCCTCATTAATTCTTCAAATATGCTGCTATTTAGTTTAGTAGATTCATATCTATGTAGCACTAACACCGCTACATACACTATGTAGCGGTGTTAGTAAAGCTTTGCTAAATGTAAAATGTCCGCTAGCAAGACATGCTGTTGTTACCGTTGTTAGGAAGTGTGTTGTCGTTGGTGGGGTACCTTCCAGTTTCCATATTAAGTCAGTAAACTCATGTTTTTCCTCAAATCGCATAAATCTTTCGCCTTTTACTAAAGATTTCCGTGGTGAAGAACACTATGAGTATAAATTAATTTTTTGATGCCCTGTCGTTTGGTGGGGCTTCCCAATCTTGTGGAAAGATAGATTAAATCACGATTCATGTGACGAAGTGTAGTATAATTCAAAATTATAAAGTGAATTCCAGGTAATAATACAAAAATGAATAGTGATTTGTGCTCCTTTAATTCTGTGCGCAATATACCTTAAATTCCGTAACACTATTCAATTTACTTCGCATCCTAGGATGTTAATGGACCTGCTTTTGTATATTTTAGAGAATATACAGTATATATATGAAGAGCTTGGTTCCAAAATGAGTTGACTCTTTTTTTTTTTAGTGCATTCCAATTAATATCAATCAAACTGCAGTTGGTTTGTTTTTTAAAACGGAGTTATCTCATTTTGGAACCAAACTCTTCATATATATTTCATAATACTGGTAAATGACTGTTCACGTGTCATGGTCTCGTCCTCTCACCAAGCGCAGTGGTAAAGGGATCCTCAAGGAGGCCAGTGTTGCCTCCAGGCTGCAGTAGAGAGCACAGGATTCAGAGCCCCCTGCTGGCCGATGTGGGAATTGGCGAGGTTGAATATTGAATATTATATCTTGAATATTAGCTCAAGCCTTTGTCTTCACCGCCTCTGGCTCTTGTATTTGTTCTTTGTTTTCGAGTCCTTTCTCAGTCCTTGCTATTTGATTTTAAACACCAAGTTTTTTTGGGTTGTTTTTCTGTGTCTCTTTGCTCTTATTCTACTTAAGATCTGCAGTTGTGTCTATTTTCTGTTATTTTTTCCCACCTTTTTGTAGTTATTATGACTTTTCAGAGAATGCTTGTAAATGTCATAACTATCCCATATGGTTTCAAAAAGCTTTCGTTTCATTGATACTAGTCGAACTTCATTTGTTACTCCTCATGAGAGTCTCTGCTTGTTGATGACTGCATGGCTCGACATTAACGCTTGTCCGCTTGTCCGGGACAAGTGAATGTTTTGTATGGGCAAGTGAGAGAGAATTTTACTTGACCGACCGGACAAGTAACTTGAAAAAAAAAACAGTGCGACACATGTAGAATAATAAGATTAAGAATATGTGCATTAGACAGAGCTGCGTGATTGTATGAAGTGCGTTTGTCGTGGTTGTGCTTGTTTGTGTGTGACAATAATCAATGGCGCACCGCACCCATGCGAACGCGGAATCCTGTTATTTAAATGTCATCTGGCTGTTCTGCGTGTCTGAGTGAATTATGTGCACATACAACACGAGTGATGGTCGAGGATCTGCGTCTGCTCTGTATGAGGACATGAACACATGAACTTCATCTCCAGAGTTGCTCTGAGAGTTTATTTTACGATCGTTTTACTGTTTGAGTGAAACTATCTGCAAACACAAAAACTCAAGCGTCTTCCCGAAGACCCGTCAGAAAATAAAAGTCCCGTTAAATTGAACAATCAGACAAAAATTCTGTAGTGTACTATAGTATTTGTTATTGAAAATTGAAGTGCCCTTGTAGTAAATTAATAAACACTGTATACTATTGTAAAGTTAAAAAACAATATAGTAAGATTTTTTTACTGCAGTTTACTATAGTAATACTATACTATACTACAGTAATTTATGTGGACAAATATACCACTATTGTATAGTAAAAAAGGAAAAACACAGAACTTAGAAATATTTAAAAAAATTAGGTAATCTAAAAATGATTGGCCCTAATTTATCCCTCTGTATGTAACATTAATGTCTTTCTCCGTTATCTGCCTATTCATAATAAACTACACTTTCACATTTCTGCCTGTGCTACCTAACTTTAAACCTCTCTAGCACCAGTGCTATGTGCAAAAAAAGTTAACTTACAGCCTTAACACTAATAATAATTACTGCTTGCCTTTGGTTTATAGCAGTCACTGAGAGTAGGCCTATAACCAAATTCAGGCGTCCAAAGCGGACACTAGTTAAAATGCTTAGAAGCAAACTTGACCAATCTAAATCCGAAACAATTATATTGATTATATTATATTATAATTCAAATGAAATATCTTTTTTTATCTTAGGACAAGTAATTTTTGTACTCGACAAATTTACTTGTCCGAAGGACAACCACATGACAATGCTTAAATGTCAAGCCCTGGACTGTTCGTTTTTTTTTTTATTGTTGGCCAGAAATATGTTGCTCTATTGTGATCTTATCTAGCTGTTTTAGAGATGTGAGTCTTACCCCATTCATGTAGATAGGACCTTGTCATATATATAACTGAATAGCTGCATGGAAGTGCTGTGAGTTATCTATGGTTGTAGGTGTGTATGTGTTTTTGTGTTCCGTGTGCACGTTACAGCATATCACCTTGCTCTTTCCTGTATCAAATGTTGCTTACTGGCCTGGGATACATGCATACATTCATGTGTGTTAGTGTGTATATGTAACAGTCTGACCACAAGGCCTTTGCCCATATCCTGTTGGTAGATCTGTCTGGTGTCAGACACTGCCTGTCTCATTTCTTCTACTCAGAAGACAACTTCTTAGATCCAGGATCAGTTTCTCTGCCATTTAAGCTTGTCTGAACACACTGAAAAAAATGATTATGTGCTTTAGTAGGTTTTATGAAAATAGATTATTAAAATATACTTAATATAATTATGTTCCTGTTTTTAAAAAAATCTGTTAAAATAACGTAAAAATATTGGGAATAAAATATACTAATGAATTAATTGTTAATAATTGTGGTTACGATTTTAATTATTTTGTTTGAGTAATTTTAATTGAACAAATTATTAAGTAAAACGAACTCAATTTTATTATATTAAACCCATATAAATTGGTCAAATTTAGTTTACTTATTTATTTTGTGTTGAGACTACATAAATAATTTTTGCAGATATAACTACCTTGTCAGTTGACCTATAGCTCCCAGCATGCATTGTATTGGACTGCATTAGGAGATTAATTTTCCAGATTAACTGTCATTTTATGTGTTTTTCAGTAAAAAGAAAGACTTGTTCGTGTTTTTGTTCATTTATCTTTGAGATTTAGGAGAGTTTTGGTATTATTTTTAAGTTTGGGTTTTTTAATTTGTTACCGTTGTTCAGAAGAGCGGTGCTTGTACCTATTCTGAGGGAGGCACAATACTAGAAATTAAATTTGTTATTTCACTTAAAGGTGTCCTGAACTGGGCTTGTTTCTTGTTTTTATACTGTTGTACGGGGTCTACTTATGAAGTTTGAGTGGTTTTTACATTCGAAAACATCAAAATCAATAAGTAATAGGCTATTTTCTACACAGGTTTTGAGGCCGTCTCGACAAACGCTCGGTTTTAATGGGCATGCCGCATTGGCGACTTGGAAGTAAGCGGCCACTTCTATGATTGGATAGCAGTTTGCATAGTAAACTTAGTTGGAGCTTACTGTGAATTTGGTTAGACACGAAACGTTAGGTTACACATTATCAGGACATATCAAGCGATCTCTAACAAAGCAATAGTGACGCATACAAATATGTTTTATTCGCATAAGATTGCTGCGCCATTCCTGTCGGATCCAATATTGACTGCACAGCACTGCTTTTTAATTTGAGTCTCTCCACAAATCCAGCGCCTTGTTCACAAAGGAATCTGTGGCTACCCGACCCGTCCCGGAAACACGATTTGTTCCGCGCATGCGCGAAACTGACGTCACTTCCTGTTATCGCCGACGTTTTACGACAGTCTTCTCGACCTGGGACCAGCTCGGAATCTGGCAGGGGTGCATTTCTCGGCATTACACCTGTTCCGGGCGTCTTCGAATTTTATCATCAAAGGTAATTAAATTGCGTTAAGCGATTTTATAATTAAAAGGAGAACTGACAATCTGTTACAACCTGGGTCATGTGCTTAATTTACAAAGTTATGTTTAAAATATCGAGCTACATTAACTGTACTTGTTAAATTCCCGTATAGAATAAGAAAACGATAGAACCCTTCACAGAGATGCTAATGGTTTACATTAAAATACTACTATGAACCATTAGCTTTTACCATTAAAACCATTACAAATTTCTTTCTTTGTAGTGTGATTTGTGCATTATTTTATATATTAATTATAAAATCAATTTATATATAAAATTGGTTAAATTTATGTGATGTTTTTATTGACCTTTATGGAGTTTAATTTTAGTCAGATATCAGATAATATGATATTTCTTTTAACTGCAACTTTTTCATGCTTTTTTTCTTCTTCAAACAGGCGACAGACTCTTCTACACCGGCCCAATTAAACAGTACATGCGGCTAGTTGTCCTGTCCGAGGAAGACAACCTGATGGTTTTGGAGATAAGACTTACAGAACCATATTTAGGTTTAGACTTAAGATAATTTACTGGCCTTGTTCCAGGCATGTTATTTGGTTACAGTTTCCAAAAGGAGCCTCGTTCTCAGGCTTCAAGTTTGTATAGAGCCTCGTTCACAGGCTTCAAGTTCATCAAAGAGCCTAGTTCTCAGGCTGCACACCTGATAATTTAATTGCACGTTATGTAATTTTGTGTTCTCTTTGGAATCCCAGACACATTGCAAGCTTCATTGACCCAGGATCCTGGACTGAAAAAACAGGAAGAGACCTTGAGGTATGTTTTAAATGATGGAATTGTGTCAAGCAAATGTATGTATATAACTAAACATGTTTATTCGACTGTGCTCTGGAATACTTGATTCTGATTGGCCAGTTGCAACATTCCAAGGTTTGATATTCCCAGATAACAAGCACACAAAACTAATAACACATGGTAACCCAGTCTTTATCACACTGTCAGGCTTTATTCTGCGATAACAACCTGCTGCCTGTACATCATCCCTTACCTAAAAATTGCAGTTGTTTTTTAAACTAACTGTGGATGCACTTTTCCTTTTCCAGTTTTTTCCTCAACAGTCCAGTGGGGATTCTTGTGGTGTCTACATGCTGATGGTAAGAATGTTTAATTTATCAAAGCTGTTAGATAATAAAACCAAAGTCTTACAGTGTTATTTGTGTTTCACAGTATGCTCTCAGCATCTGCACATCATGTCCCTTAACATTCACAGAGGTAAGCTGGATTTTCACACAAGTATGTCATTGAACTACTGGTATGTGTGCATTTTTTTTGTGTGTTTGTGTGTTTTAGGAGGAGGTGCCATTGATTCGCCAGTGGTGGTGCATTAACCTCATGGAAAGATTTTGCCTAGAAGGGTATGATAGATTCTACAGATATAATTTCAGTATCTTGGCTGTATTAAGTTAGCTAAAGCTATTACATAGAGTTCATATACATTTACATATATTTTCAAAGGCATGGACAGAGGTTTGCATACTGGACCGAAGAAGCATCCCAACTCCTTCAGGGGATCGTTGAGCCTGTGTTTAGGGTGTCGAAATTCACCACCACCAAACTGTCACCCAGCAGAAGAGTTGTGGATGACAAGGACATTGATAAGGTTAATGATTATACAGTAGTGGTTATACATGAAGCATTTGCATGATTGCTGAATAAATAGTATAACTGTTATGCCATTTTACTATGTAAGGAATAAATGACTATAGGCCATTTAATTAGTCAACCAATTAGAATGAAGCATAAACTTCATTTACTTCAATAGGTGCAGCAGCCAACCATTGTCCGAGACCTAAATACAGCGTGGTACTGGGTACAGAATCACAGACACTTATTCCGTGGGGAGGTGACAGAGCCTGCCTTTTTGCAGATGAACAGGGGTGATCAACAAAATGCCATCAAGAACCTCTTGGGGGGTCAATTCTCTGAGGCGAAGGATGCCTTTTTGTTTATATTTCATTACCAAGAAGACATGGAAACATTTTTGTCGTACTGTGTTGATGACCAAGGCCTAAAGGTCAATGCTATGTTCTACAAAGAGAAATGTAGTGTGTGAGTGAGTGAGTGTGCGTGAGAGAGAGAGCGTGAGAGAGAGTGTGCATGTGCGTGCGTGTGTGTGTGTGTGTGTGTGCGAGAGTGTGCGTGAGTGAGTGAGCGTGTGTGAGGAATGGAACAATGTATAAATAAATTGAAAGAATATATATATATATAACTGTATTCTGTGTGTTTCTTAAATGCAGTTAAATATCTAGAAAAGTTATGTAGAACCTATCTTTAGAAAATGAATAGAAAGAAAACACATCTGTATGTACATCTGTATTTTTCAAATTGTGTCTAGCAAATTTAAACAATTCAGTTTAATTTGACCATTTATTTAATTCAATGAAGTTAATTTGTGCCACATATTAATCTAATTTTAACCGAAATGGATCGGGTAGTTATTTTTATGACCACCTTAAAACAAACATGCATTATAATTCAGCAACAATTTAACAAGCCAGGAAATATCTCAAAGCATTGTAAGAAACAAATTAAGAAAAAAGAAACTTATACAGACATAATAAATACATTTATTAATAAATGTAATAAAAAATATATATATTAAACTCCGAGTGTAAAACAACAGCAGTAACGGTATAGCCTACATACCCGAAACTGCCGTAAAGTGTTTCGATTTATTTCAGACAGGAAGTGACGTCAGTTTCGCACATGCGCGGAACAAATCGTGTTTCCGGGACGGATCGGGTAGCCACATAGCCTACATACCCGAAACTGCCGTAAAGTGTTTCGATTTATTTCAGACAGGAAGTGACGTCAGTTTCGCGCATGCGCGGAACAAATCGTGCTTCCGGGACGGATCGGTTAGCCACAGAATCCATGGTGAAATGACGCGAACAAATGCTCAATGTTTCACCCACGTGAGCAGGAACGTACTTAAAAATAAACTTCAACCACGCATTCCTAATATCAGAATCCGAAGGAAGCGACTGTGTTCTTCCACAACCAGGCGCTGCACAATGTTGCATGTTTGTTGCTTGGTCGCTCTAAATAAAAATAACAGTGAAAGAAGTCCTCACTTTTGCACATATGACATGGGGCTAGCCGCTCTCGAGAGCCCTTCGCTAAAGTGACAGTGTTGCCAGATCTTCACAGAAAAAATAAGCAAATAAAACAAGACAAAAACAAACCTTAAAATGCAAATTGTTTATATATTTTATAAGACCAAAAATTCTTAAAATCTGCAACAGACCATTTATTAAGACCTAAGTGCCGAGGGTTTTTGATCTAAGACCAAACAACAAGCATAAAAGCACGTATTAATAACAAACATGGCAACACAGCAAAAGAGCGCTGTGTGACGTAGCCTTCCGAGCATAACACAACACAGCACATATCAGCAGTTTAGTTTAAACTGACGGACAAAAAGGAATCTTTAGCCGAAAAATATGTCGCTATGGTTACCAGTTTGTCAATCATCACAAATGCGGGAGTGTGTACTATGTGTGGCTAAAGTCATTCGCGAACCAGTGGGCGAGGCTAGAGAAGTAGTAGTTGATATTTTTCTGTGGAGGCGGTGTTCAACCTATAGGTGCATTCCAGGACCTGGCGTTTGCTGAGACTGGTGTCAATAACAGTTGTAATTTCAGTAACAAGGGCGTTTTCAGTTCTGACCCTCTCACAGGATGTTCACTTGAATACGATTCCCTCTTATATAACAAAAGCTTGGGTTAAAATTGAGGTCTTAATTCATGGCCTCTTTAATGAGCAGTAACTTTGCGAATGCAAGTACAGAAACCACCAGTCTCTTCTTACTTGAACATCTATGTTGAAAACATTGTTTATTTCAATATTAAAGTAAGTGATCTGTGAAGTTTGAGTTAGACACATGTTTTTATTCAGTTATTTTTTGTTTACTATAAGAAATATTTACTTGGTATTTTAACAAAAACTAAATGTATTTAATAAGTAGAATTTACTTTATTCTGGTTAGTAAATTGTACTTGAATTATAGCAGCAAATTTAACTTTTATAAAGTAAATACTACAAGTTATTTATTTCAGTGCAACCTGTCACACAGCAAGGGCCTCCCAGGCCATTAAACCCACAAGGTCAGTGACCAACATGCGAGCCAAGTCTGATCTTGTTGTTGGGTTGCAGGTAGTAAAGCCATCGGGAGGGGTATATGGACACCTCTTTAGACCTTTTATTCCACTAGAAGTATTGATGTCTTCTTAGAAGAAACGAGAGAGGCAGGAATCAGTCTACTTTAGATGAAATTCAGGACACTATCATACAGTTCTTGGTAGCAAGCCATTATCTTTAATCTCACATGAAACTGCCCAGCATATCTCTGTTACACCATTCAGGTGGAACTGGTCTCATTTCTCACTCATCTTTTCTATTTTCTTGTCTATTGCAACCTTTTTTTCAACCGAAAGGTTTTGTGGTTTATTATGGAGCCATGCAGCTTGACCAAGAACATTTTGGAACCTTTTTGTAAATGTCTAGAGAACAAAAATAAGTTATTGTGGAATTATTGCTATAGTATACAACATGTATTATGATGTATAACTAAATACTGTATATCCAAATTAAGTAACCTGCAAAAAAGTAAATGCCAAACATGTTCTTATTGTTGCAGAGAATTTGCAATATATCATAAAAATAGTATGCACGAACGTGAAAATGTATTCCAGCAAAACAAACTTTAAATGGGAACTTATTTGAAATATGACAGAGATGGAACATTCTTCAATCTTTCTTTTTTTGGCCATAGTACAAAAAGTCTATTAACAATGCCCATAACCTTAAAATTGAAGGACAATGATAATTGCTGTCTCAAACCAACTTTTCTTTTTCATTTTTTCTTCTGCTTGGATAATATATTTCTTTCATTGTACAACCATTGTGTTATACTGTACATTAGCTTTCCTGTAGCTCAGTGGTTAGAGCATGGTGCTAGCAACGCCAAGGTCATGGGTTCAATCTCAGGGATTGCACATACTCAGAAACAAATGTAAAACGAAATGCTGCGTAAATCGCTTTGCATAAAATGTGTAAATGTAATACATGTGTTCAGTCATGTACACGTGGAACAGCACACTTCAATACACGGCACATGTGAACAAGCTGCCAGGTGTCAAAGGATACTGAAGAGCTGTAAAGTGGGCGTAGATGATTATGAAAATAAAAGCTCAGGGCTACCGCTTCCACATGATACCTATTCTAAAGACAGGGCTGGAGATAAAATCATAATCTCCTAATGTTGTTGTAGGCGTGAAAAATTATTAAACCAAGGCTTCTACAGCTGTCTTCTCCACAAGTCTAATGGTGTGTGTGAAGACTAATGAGGCATATAAACTCAGATGGTGAATACACAAACCAGTGTGACATCATGACTTTCAATGAAACGGATAGGGGAGAGAACAGGAAAGATATTATGGATCAGGAATAGGACAAATTTTGTTTGTTGCAATGCACTCTTTGTTATTTGTAATAGGGATTATTTAAAGGTAATCCACATGTGGATTGTCACCATGATGTGATGAGGTTGTTAGTTGAAAAGTATAATATTGGTGACTGCCTAAAAGCAGGAAGACCCAGATATACCCGTTTTTCAGACAAAATAATAATATTATTATAGGTAAACTGCATAACCACATGGTGACGTCTAATTTAAATTCCAGAACAAAACTATTTGTCTCTTTATATATAGATAACTTGATTGAGGAGTGAGATGAGTGTTGATGTGAAGTTCAGCTCCAAACACAGCATTGAAGTGCTGATTCAGGGAGTTTTACTGCATGCAGAAGAAGCGTTTCTCTCTTGCCTGAGGCAAAATTTAGCATAATGATCGTTAAAGGGAGACATATGGAAAGAGGCCAACCGAGGGCTAAACTTATATATACATAGGTCTATTTTTTATAAACAGTTACAGCCTTAATCGTTTTATTTTTCTTGTAAGTCAGATCTTCTAGGTCACCATTCACTGTGTCTATTATCATTACCACTACACCAAGCAAAACTTTTGATTAAGATTTTCAGTCTATCTGCATCCCAGTTGTCTATTACAAAAATAAATGTGGATTTTTCCTATAATCACCAGCTTCTAAAAAGACTGTTTTATAGTCAATATTGCCACCTAGTGGACATAACGAAGTCAGGCAGATCAACGGTTCTCAATTGACCTGCAGCAACACTGCATATGTCTTTATGACACACTCAATTTAATGAATAGATCTGTCTGTCTGTAAACTGGATTAGCAGAATAGAGTTAAAATTTATTAAAAGTTTGCCAAACAAAATCTAAATAGTAAGAGGTTTTTTTTAGAAGATTTAATAAATGCTGTAGAAGTATTGTGGTAAGTAGGCCTACCGCTTTTCTTCGTATCATGCAAAGATGAAACATGCACAGTAAAATCAGAAACATGTAAAGACAAGCTAGGCTATAGATTCTTTTAGATGGATCTCAATTTGCAAATGTTTAAAATCAAGATATAAAGGCCATTCACTCAAAACCACATAATTCAGTAACACAAAAACATAAAAAAATTGATTGTGTTCTCTACCGTTTTTTAATTTAATTTATATATATAACTATTATTTAGAATAATTTAACATAGAATTTAATTATTTTTTCACAAATTTGATTGCACTTTCTGCTGAAAATCTCATTTCCGGAACATGTCCAGCTATGTCTGACTGCATATGTTGTCTTTTAAACACAGTAAAAATGTAATTCTGAGAAAACAAATAGGGTGTTATACTAGATGTTCTCAAATTACTTATTTGAAATTAATAAATACAAATAAAAATGTAAAAATGACAATATTCATGTATAATAAAAATTATGAAATATTGGAAAGTGTCTATGACTGATGTTCTCATCCACTGTAACATTTTTTAAAGAACTGTTACTTTACACGCACGCACGCCTTTATATTACCCTTGAATTAGTTTAAATTCATGCCTGCCATTATCTTCCAAATGGCTACCAGGTTAACAAATTTCCTCTACTAAATATTAATATTCCATTGTCATATTGCCTTCTTGACAATAGTGATTGTCATTACATTCGATTTCCTACAATGAAAAAGTCACATTGATAATTTCCTATTATGATGTTGACTAATAATGATTTTATTTTAAAATATTACAATAAGGTCAGTAAGGTCTTTTAAAAAAACTGATAATTACGCTTCTTAACATGTTATACCTTGTTTTAATGCCTAAAAAGGAAACCTATTGATGCAACTTTAAAAAACCTGTTTGATTTTGTGATCAAATCACCCCTAAAGCAATAAACGTCAGCAGCCCTGCAGTGGGCGTAAGACTACATGTAAAGGGTAAACACACCTCAAGAATAAGTCAAATTTTAATAGTGCTTTAATAAAATTCAGCAAAGGCAAAAAAAATCTTTAATGGATTTAAAACGGCTAAAGATCTCTACTTAGATAAAACAGCCTTCATAGAGATGCGAATCAGTGACAGAACATTTTGGTAAAACAGTATATGAAGCCATGAACACAGTAAATTCCCTCACATAACCCAGACAGTAGTTCAGAAGTACTGGTAAGCTGCATAAAAAAGCAAAGTGAAATTTACACTCCATAGGATTTGTTAAAAACGCTCTCCTCTTTTCAGACAAAGAGGACTTTTAAGACCTGCTGTCTAAAATAAATCTGAAAGGCACAAAAACAAAGGAGCATAAAAAATTAACAACACTAAAATGTTTCCAAACTGACACGGAGCCAAAAAGACAAGCTGTTCAGAACTAAAACAATTTTAGTATCAACATTTAGAATTCTTTCAGAATAACAGCACTCTGAATTGTTGAACATATGGACACACAAACAGGAAGAAAAAATCTGACTGTAAGGGAAAGGATTAAAGCTCAGACTAAACACACTTCTTATGGAGGGGGTGGGAATATTTGCAATGCTGAAATCCTCCCCAGCAGACTTGAAAGGAGCACTTCTTTCATAAGAGCACAGTTCGGTTTCATCCCCCAAAACATGACGCTGCCTGAGCTTCAGGAATAAATACGATCAACAAATGTGTAAAATAAACCTGACCATAATTAAAGTGGGAAGCCTGACCGAGCGCTTCATCAACATCTAATGCAGTAACTGCACGCAAGCACATACACACAGGATTTAGAAGAATACAAGATCTGCGATTCACGGCCCAAACCTGCACCATATACACGGAGCGGATCTTTAACCAGAGTAGTTAGAAAATATAATCCTAGACACAAGAACACATTCAGTGGAATTAACATTACACTTATCTTGTCTGTTCATTGGTATCTCTGCCGTTAAACACACAAAGGTCTAAAAACACAGCAAATTTCAAAGAAAACAACTGGTACACAGTTCTTGGTTGCATTAGTGTTTGTATGGGTTGAAAGGTCTCGACATTGGACAAAATGCTTTAAATTGACTTTGCTACGGAAATCACCAACAAACACTTAAAACTGCATTAAAAAGGCCATCCTAACACACCAGAAATGACCTTTCGGTTAGCGCTAGGCGCTACAATTGGCTCCCTGCACCAAATACACTTTCATACATCTGAGGGGGAAAATATTATTTTTGTAAATAAAAGGCTAAGGACTCCAGTGAGAGAAAGGGACATCTTAAAAAAATAACAATTGTATGGCACATAATTTTGTGCAGATATCATTCAAACAGCACAGTAGCATTGAGACACTTCAGTTGCCGATCAGAGAAGATTTCACTTGAAATGTACAGTTTCAGGTCTCGATGTGTCTTGCCTTGACAGTGGACAGTTTTGGGTTTTGATCTTTGCCCTTTACCACTCTGCATCGCCAATGGCTTTGGAGAACACGTAATCCCGTCCATTCAGATTCATTATTCCATCTTTCAGGTGAAATTTCCATTTGTTCTTACTTCTGTGAATCTGAAGCAAAGATATTTAGTCAATTTCAATTAAAAGATAAAAAGGCTCATTTGCAATCAAAATCACTGTACTCGTTTTCATTTCCTTTTCCTGGAAACCAAACAAATCAGATAATCTAATAAACATGAAGGGGGGAATTGGATGGAACTTCATAAATGACCAAATAAGGATCAATTACACTAAATGACTCATTTTTAAGAGTTGTATTCAGGTTTAAAGAATTGTGTTGTGTACTTCAGCCTTCAGAATTCTCCAAGTCACCTTTCACACTCACCTTGTCATACTGGCAAACAACCACATTCTCGGTGTCGAACAGCTCTTGGTCTTCTCCGTCGCTAACATCATCTCCACTGTTTAATGGCTCCTGAATAAAAAATAAAAAAAACTTTAGAACCATGACTACTATGTTTCTTTGCTGTTCCATGACTAGACCAATACCAGGCACCAGTGGCGCTCCGTAAAGCACGCACCTCCTCCACCTGTCCATCCTCTCCACCATCTTTCTCCTTATCTTCATCATCGTCCTCATCATACTCATCCTCCTCATCATCTTCTTCTGAGGATGTGTCTCCTGTACCATCCACCTGGGATATCATGGTAGGTTGGGCAGCCTGTTGTTGCCGTTCCTGTTGTGCGGGCTGCGCTTGAGCCTGCACTTGTGCAGCTCCCTGTCCGGGCTGTGCAGTCATGGCCGCTGCCTGCATGACCTAAGGACACACAGGTTTTCAATATATGCATGCATTTTCTGATATTAGATGAGAATAGCAAATGTGTCATAGCAACCTCTCATGATACCAACAAATGGCAATTTGTATGAGAAATTCTTTTTAAAGCTTGAAGTTTACGGATTATGCTGACCTGAGTGTTCTGCTGGACTTTATTTCCTGTGAGAACAATATGCTGTGGTTGAATGATAACTCCACCCTGCTGAGGAATGCCCCCCTGAAGAGGTGTTAACACCTGCACAAACAGAGAGAACATTCAAGTATGCAAGTAGTTATTTCGTTCTTAGATCACAACTCTTCTTTAGCTCCTTCTTAAAAGTTTCATATTAAAATAAAGAAACACAAACCTGCTGTATGACAGGGGCCTGCACTCCTCCAGGCTGCATCTGTGGCAGGACCTGCGGCTGCAACAACATCTGCTGTTGAGGTTGAATGATGTATTGAGTCCCATTGGCAGCTCGGACCACCTGCAGGATCTGACCTAGAGGATAAAAGAAATACAGAAACTTTAAGGGGACATCTTACGAACAGAAATAGCTAAGCACAAGTTCTGCAATTTAGTCACCTTCAGTGTTGTTCCAATTCTGTATTACTTTTATTGTGCATCATTAAATAAATTCCCTTTATTCTAAAAAGCAGAATATAAAGACTGAAGCATTAAAGCTTAAAATAAATAAGGTCCAAATGAAGACCAAGGAGACCAAGCACAGATTTTCATATTTAGCCTGCTTCTCACACAACTTTAGCGTGAGGTTTCAGAGACTTAAAAGCTTTAACCACCTTTCATTGTTATTTGATATAAAAGCAATGATGTCTCCAAAATTTCCACAGCAAAGTCACCCAGGTTCAGACATGAGGGGGACTAAACTACACCATCAAACATAGATTAAGCGGATGCAATCACAAAAAATTATTTGCCAGATTTCTCTAATATAAACAAATTAAATAACAGTTACATGTTGGTTTAGCTATATATAGAATATAATCTCTTACCCTGAGGGGTGATAAGTTGCTGAAATGGTGTTACACCTGTGGGCAATGCCAATGTTGCCGCTGTGGCTGCTGCGCTCTAGTGGAACAAACAGATTAAAACATAAGTGAACCTACCTACACTCTTAAAATGGATGTGTCAATTTTAACACATTGTTTTGTGTTATTTATTTAACACATTACGTGTTACTTTAAACACACATCGTGTTATAACAGACGTTGTGTTGAAAGTAACAAAACATGTTGTTCCAAGAAATAACAGAGATGTGTTCAGTTAAAGGGATAACTTCACCCAAAATGAAAATTCTGCCATCATTTACTCACCTTCGAGTTGTTCCAAAACTATATAAATGTTTCATGTTCTGATGAACACAGAAAAAGATATTTGGAAGAATGCTTACAACCAGACAGATTTTGCCCCCAATTGACTACCATAGTAGGAAAAAATACAATGGTAGTCAAAAGTGCCCCAGAACTGTTTGCTGACCAACATTCTTTATCATTTTTTTGTTCTGTTGAACAAGACATTTTGAAGTAATGTTTCCTACTATGGGAGTCAATAGGGGGGTAAGACCTTTTTGGCTATAAGCATTCTTCCAAATTTCTTTCTCTGTGTTCATCAGAACATAGAAATTTATACAGATTTGGAACAACTCGAATGTGTTGTCCTTAACTGAACACAAAATGTGTTATTTTTAACACAACTGTTTTTAGAGTGTACAGAAAAACACACACTAAGGATCACGTGTCATTTTAATGGCAGTTTGAGTTTATATCATTTTTTCTAAAAGTGCAAACTTATTGATTTTCAGTTAAGTGTTAACTGAAAGATTTCTTCTGGGGCTAAAGTGAAGTGAAGTGAAAGTGACCTATTAGTCAGATATGGTGACCCATACCCGAAATGTGACCTCTGCATTTAACCCATCCAGAGAGTAGTGAACACACGCACAGCAAGTGGTGAACACACGTACACCCGGAGCAGTGGGCAGCTACCACTGCAGCGCCCGGGGAGCAAGTGGGGGTAGGGTGCCTCAGTCTTTACCCGCCGGCCCTGGGAATCGAACCAGCAACCTTCTGGTCACGAGTCCGACTCTCTAACCATTAGGCCACAACTGCCCCATTAGGTCACAACTGCCCCATTAGGCCACAACTGCCCCAAAAACCCAACACAATCTCCTAACATATGCTTCAGGAATAAAATATTTTGATAGAAATAACATTTCTGATGGATCTCGTAATAATATAAACATTGTGTCGTTGCGGAATGGCAGATTCTGCAACGTGTGCAAACAACCTGCTACTACTTAAGTAAGGGATAATCCACAGCTAGCAGTGCGTTAAAGGGTTTTAATGCACGACGTGGAGGCCAAGAACCACCCGACGCGAAGCAGAGCTAGCTGTGGATTATCCCGCTTATACCATGGTCATTTGCCAAGTTAAATCTTTTATTGTTTAGTGAAATTTTAGATCAAACAGGTGAAAATTACAGTGATTTTGTCAGTTAAATTTCAAATGTAATCAAACTTACTGGAGCTACCTGTGCGTTAAAGGGTTTTAATGCACACCGTCCAGCCAATCAGAATATTGATTAGTATTCAAAAAGACCATGGTATAAACAACAACAACGTTCTGGGACAGATATGCAAGAGAAACAATATCCTTGCTGGAATTGTCTGTGTGTAATCCAATTTCAAGTCAACAACTCAGTCTAAACCATTCTGCAGGCAGACTCTTCCTACCTCCCATCTGTTCTCCTGATGGCTTCCGTAGAGGCATTAAAAGCTAACACTGATGCTTACTAACTGACTTTTACAAAATCCACATTATAGCATCCAAACTGAAAAAGAATTGTAAAGGGGGCCCACACTTACCATTCCAGTTGCGTTCATGTGCTGGATAAGCTTGGGATCCTGAACAATGACCTGCTGCTGAGGAACTGAAATGGAGACAAATTTGTGCCATTTACTTGGGCTCATATACACAGAGGGCAACAGACTAATCCACCGCACTGAAAAACTATGATCCATCACACAGAGAATTCTGTTTAAAAGTCATCTTTCGAAATATCTTAATCTCAGGGGTCCTTAGGTCTGAGGGACTTTTAAGTCAGTTTTATAGTCAACCAAGTGAAGCTGTACATCTTCTCAAGATAAGTCTACTTGTTTAGAACCCTTCAAGACTCAAATCAAGGTAATATTAAATAGTCCATACCACAAACGTAATAGATTAATACTGATGTATGGCCGACTGTAAAAGTAATGCTTGCTGTATTAAGCATTTTCAATTTTCATAATGTACTTGTTGAGGTTGGGTCTTACCCTGCTGTGCTGGGGGCAGGAGCACTTGCTGTGGTTGGGTTTGTTGCTGTGTCTGCTGAGTTTGTTGGACCTGCCGTTGAGCCTGCTGCTGCTCCTCTGTGTGAAAACCTTCCACCGCCTTAGACTGCATCAACTTATTCTCCCATAGCTGCAGTGTAACAAGATGCATTCTTAATTTAACCATCTATTCAAGCAGCCAACAGGTGAATGATCAAAACGCATTTTACCGTTTTAAGCTCCATTAGGACCTGTTCATCCACTCCCTCATCCAGGAAAAGCTCACGGACTTCATTAATAACATCATCCATCACCGATCTATACAGTTTAGGCTACAATAAAAGCAAACAAATGTAATCCACTCATATTACTATTAAGCAGGACAGATTAACCCTTTCATGCAAAGTCACAGTTCAAAAAGCCAATCCTTGCATATGCATGAGTTCAGATGGCATAACTGTATATAAACTACTACAGGGGACACAAGTGCATTCATTGCACTATACGTCACATTGTAACAATCCGTTGTTTTTCTCATGCCCTGACCCTGAAACACATGATGGCAGGCATACTCTTTGCATTCACTTTGAAGACGCCTCGGAAGCAGATACAAAGATGGGACTGGGTCTTCAGTTATAAACCAGAAAGCATACCATCCACTCAAGCGGATGGGAAAAAAATCCCTACTCAGGTTTTCATATTTCTTGCATGAAAGGGTTAATGCACATCACTCATAGTTATACAGCAGGTGCAGTGCTCAATGTGATGCAGAAATCTTAATGTATGAATTGTAAAAGGAAAATTTCATGTATGCACATTACAGTGGTAGTTGGTAATTGACCAACAAAGCACTTAGGTCTAAAAAATATCTGCTTCTTGACCCATGCAATTCAAAGTTTTTAACGTTAACAAAGAGCTGCAAATAACTAGAATCTTTTTTATTCAATGTAGGCTACATTCATTATAAGTGTTCATTTTTATATTCACTTTAACTTTGTTTTCCCATTTACAATTCCGCCACTTTTTAGGTTTTATTAATTGCAAAACAACCAATTTAGCGAGTCTCACTTTAGTATAGCGTAAGCATATTATTTGTAGTTAAACTACGCTAATACGGTAAATAATCCGCCGAGGTGCCGACACATGGTTAACGTTACCTCACTAACGAAAATAAAACCATGATTAATTTTCCTGTTTTAGAGAAGCAGCTCTGCAGTGAACTGAAATACAGACTGCGTGGACAGGGGCCGAAGCTTTATAAATAGATACATCACGCTCCGGTAACGTATGTACATTTTTCCTGCTCGATTCGGAACCCGATGCATCTATTTGTAGCGCTTTAAACACGCAGGGCGGCCAATAAACAGCCACTGCATGTCGGAGACAGCAGTCACTCAAACGCATTGAAACGAAACAAAAAACAAGAAAAGCAGAACACGAGCACATCCGGAAAAGGTCATTTCGGAACAACCGAGCAAATACATTTCTCTCCCCTGAAAACCACCATTGCTACGGCAGCACGAATACGTTTTCCCGAGGCTTAAAAACACGGGTCAACCCTGTATATGAGCACGCAGCCTATGTCGTATCCTGTCCGTGGCTCGCGGCCCGTCCGCTCACTATTTAAAGCGCAGTCTGGTGTTTATATGCAGAGCCGTGACGTAGTGCTGGGTAGAACCTTCCCATCCCGGGCAGTCTATATTAGAGCGTCGGTATGGCTGTATAAAACCAAGCGCCTGGAAGAAGGAGGGTCAGAGGCGGAGAGAGACACACACAGGCAGAGAAGGGCGACGGCAGCCATGATGAAACAGCATTAGCCTTCACTGTAACACTCCATTCAGAGGTTTTATAGTGAAAGTCGGATCATGTCTGTTCATTTTTTGTGCATGACTTTCTGTATTTTAGGGGGAAATGTGCAACTCGATACTCTAAAAATGAAATGGTCAGGAAGATAAATTCCGAAAATGGCAGTCGACATACGTATACAGCAAAGACTCTTGTTCCCATAATACGTGTAAACGTATTTTCTGGTTTTACATCTTTCCGATTAGCGCTCAGGATGGAAGGACGGTTTAGTAGCATACAAGAACATCGAATTACACTATTATTTCTATACATCCAAGTTACCTTTTATTTCCCGCATCCAACACGTTTTAATCGACCGCGTGAATACGTAATAAAAACCGTGTTAATGTTAAACAAAAATTTTCCAGCACATAATTAGATTTTAAGGTCGGCACCAGATTGACGGCATTTTGTTTAGAATTAACGGATCAGTGCAGCCGTATGACCCTATCACTAAACACTCACACACTTCCTTACACAGAGCTCACATGGATCAGATTTGACGTGTCCGGCTAAAATCTTTTATTTTTGAAATTGCCAAGTATGGGTTTGGTTAAAATGTTCTGAATCTAGCCACAATGCTTGGACACGTGTGTGATTTAGAGTATGAGTGCCGTTTGTCTGATCCTTACCACTTGGTTCGAGTTAGCCGAGCTCGCCATTATGAGCGCAGTGGGGGAAAAATACACAGCAAATATCAAGCAAGAACCCCAAAAAGCATTTAAAAAAAACACGAAAACATCTAAAACGCAGAAGACTATTGTTTAAAAGTTGCCGGTCTAAGTTTTAGAAATAAAAACACAGCTGTTTACGGTCTTATTCACAGTCCCAGGGCTGCTGTGCTCCCCAGCCGTCCGTCTTCTTCAGTCCTCTGCCTTTATATACTGAGCTACGCGAGACACAGGGCAGGGTCAAGCAGGCATACGGCGAAATATCGCGAGATTTCAACACGCTCGTAATACAGGACGGTTTAGTCATCAGATCCTGGATCAGTACAGTCCTTGGATAAATAATATGTATATGAAGGTGTGATATAGAGACTGCGCCCAGACCAGCCATCAAAGCCATTGTACATGTCAACGTAAACTGAGAAGTGAGACGTATATGCTACGCTTATTTCTATTTTTTGTCAGACTGAAACTAGATCTTTCTATTGGACCGTTTAAATTGAAATGTCAATAAAAGCATTAACAAGAGTGTGTCAACAAGCACACTTGTACATGTTATCTAGTTAACGCTCGTCATTTTTTGCTATGGGCGTGTGGGTTGTTTCTTGTTTTTTTCTGCACTGCAGATGTGGCAGCTGGTCATCAGGGCTCAGACCACAAGAGCACTACACTTGTTTTTTACTTTCAACACAAAAGAAAACACTAAACAAATTTCTATGTGTAGTAATAAACCCATGTTTTGTAGCATTATTTGTTTTAGTCTGCGCGCATTATAGTAATTATGCGCTTCTTGCATGAGATAATGGTTGCCTTTTGTATTAGAAGCCCCAATGTAGTTATTTTTTTCACCACACGAGGGCAACGCATACCATTCAATTACCAACCACCGTTAGGTACATTTCTAAGATTAATGTTACACATTCTTATGCATTTGTTTTAAACAATGATTTTTTTAATGCTATTAAATTATTATGAATGACAAATGGTGTCAACGTTTTTAAGGTTAACAATTAAAAAAAGTTGAAATAGGGGAATGAGAACATTTACTTTCTTACTAGAAAGTTATGTTCAAAAGAGAGAGAGAGACAGAAAGCAGACACATTCACCCTGTGGTATGAGGATATAAACACACATTTTTCCTTTTCTCTAAACTTTAGGTCTCAAATATTAAAATTGATTTCATAGTCTTTATCTCATGACATTTCATCTAAACTAAAACATTTTTTGCACAAATATTTTTTCTCATCCTTCAGGAACGGAAAATACCCTCTTGATGTGTAAAAGTAGTAAAGTTATTAAAATACTTGATACATTTTATTAGAGTCCTTATGAAAAGAGTACAAGTACAGATTGCTTGTTTATGACTCCAGGAGTTGCATAGCAACAGAGCTGGCTCCAATACTACAGAGTGAAATCAGGGAGCTGGTGAATCCTGATGAAGCCTATGTTGCCTTTAATTATGAATAGAGCTCCAGTTTCTTGCAACCTGAATGCCATTAGCCACACCCAAACTCAATTTATCTTAAAGAGATAATTCACTGAAACATAAAAATCCTGTTATCATTTATTTACCATCATGTAGATCAAAGCCTGTATTTGACTCTTTTTTGTGGTTTTCTATCCATATCGAAGTCAATGGTGGCCGTGTTGTTTGATTATCAACGTTCTTGAAAATAAATTCTTGTGTTCTGCAGAAGAAAGAAAATCATTCAGGTTCGGAATGACGTGAGGGTGAGTAAATTATGAAAATTATTCATTTTGGGGTGAACCCTTTAAGCCTGTAATAAATCAATGAAGGCTGAAGGCTTAACCAAATCAAATACAGTATAAATGTTTTATTATATATTCTCTAAATTGTAAACAATATGGTATTTAATATGGTGTGATATTACTTGTTGTATTGTTACGTCTTAACAGAAAACCGCAAGCCTGTTACTTAAGTGGACTGTAGAACTCTCGTATGTAAATGTGTCACACTCCATGAAAACAACTTAATGACTCAATAACACAACTTCTAATTTTAAAACTCTGATATTTTTATTATTGCAACTGGAAGACAATACATTACATAAACATTATTTTAAGTTTCAGGAGAAATATGTGGAAAAGTAACATGTCGTGACACTCTTGTCACAGAGACAGTGTGGTTATTTACATGTATTGATGAAATAGTTTGATATTGTTCTTTGGCAATACAATTGCACACCAAGGAAATAGACAGCTTTATACTCATACAGCATTGGCATTGACTGTATTGAAAATAGACCTGGTCAAATACATATTCATCATGACTCCATTGTGCTGTATATACCAGATCACTAGTGACTTAAAGTACAAGGACAAAAAACATATTTGGCAAAACAAACATCAACAACTTTGACAAAATCCTTATATTATTTTACATATAATTCCAGAGGCAGTGAGAGTTTCCCAATAAATAGGTCATGCATATTTTCTCCCCCTTTTATTTTATATGGATTTGTATGAGTCAGTTTAAAATAGTGTTTTTGGTACACCAAAACAAAGGTAATTTTATGGGACAGGCATGAATTTAAAGCAAAACTGTAGCAGCATTTTGCCTAAATCAAATACAGCAGGGACGAATCATGTTCTTTCATGCTGCGTGTTTTTATCTCAAAGCACTTGTTTTTCGCTACTCACACAGCTAACCAGCACCTACTCCACCACTCCAAAAATACCCCACTATACCCCTGCTGAAGACTTATAGGGCTATTTTACTATTAAAAAAGTGCTGAAATACTGAAGGAGATCAAAGTATTTCAAAGGACTGATATGTGCTCCTCTCCCATGGTGAACACATAACATTCAGAAACGTTTCATACACTGTGTGTTAAACAGAAGTGGAGTGTAAACATGATAGATGCTGCATAACAAAGTTACGGTGATGGCAAGTGAGGACCCAAGCAGCCAACAATGCCATGGGACGACCATGCATTCAGTTTCACAGATAAAGTTTGTGAGAGGTGATGCGGAGAGGGGTACTTTAACTGAGATAAAGGGAACATCCCAGCACAGGCATAATTTTTTAACTGTTGAACCACTGAGTCGCAAACTGTAAATCATTTGAAATAGACTCGAAGTTTGACATTCCTCTCTATCGCAAAGCAGTGCAACAAGGATTATCCCAATTCACCCACTACAGCCAACTCTAATTCCTTGTCAAACTATTTCAGTACAATTTATGATATCAATGATGCAGGTTTCACAATGAAAAAACGTTAACAGAGTATTTAACAGTTACAAAAGAACATAACAGACATCCAAGCACATGAACTAAAGGCAGGCACAACCTTAAAGGGTGTACAGAGTGGTGGATCATTTAACACTGAGTATTAACAACATCAGAACACTTACAGCAATGAATTGAAAAGGACCACCAAAACCGAGGACCACCAAATAGGCAAAATCAGTTTCACCTTATCCAATACAAGGCAGATCTCTTTGTTAACAGGTTTAGACTCTTCCTCTGGAAGAGTTGTCTGCCATATAAGAGATACGAATTAAAAAAGAATGAAGAAAGAAGCCAATGCTTTAAGAGATGCCTGCTAGGCTGTCTCTCTGTTTTCTCGTAAGAAAATAAGCCATGCCTCATGCTAAATATCTATCTTACATGATCTTTCATTAAAAAAAGAAAATACTTCTTTCTTATATGTACAAGCACCCATGCAATATAACTGAAAAAAAAACATAAGGCAAAATCTGCCTTCCGTAAAAAGGGAGTAGCTTTTTACAGTGTTATCCTGACAGGACAAATTGCTTGAATTGTGATGAAGAATAAAAAAATGAAGCAAATCAAAAATACAAATTAATTACAAAAACATTTTGGCAAAACTTGATAGAACACAATAGGCATTGCTTAAAAAACACAGATCAGTTTTAGTGTGCTTCAAACAGGACCCAGCATCATTAATGTTTTGAACATCAAAATCCAGAAGTGGTATATTGCATTTGACCTTCATGTTTCCACAGGCCATTTTTCCTCAGAAACATTTGCTGCTTAATAAATATAATATATTTGCCTTTTGGATATTTTTTATATAGATTGGCATTTCCACTTTTTAAAACTATTATTGGTCTTCCTAAGTGTGCATGGATTAGCTGCACTGTCATCAACGGGTATCATCTTTGGCACACTTGAGAGCAGCATACAAAATCTCTGTTTAACTTTCAAACTTACAACTAGAAGGATTGCTACAACATAACCAAAGGTGCACTCAGTATTTTTTTGTTGCCATATGCAAATGGTCTTGGAATGACACTTACTAGTGTCGATGCAAACAATACAATTGCACATTGTGTAAAAACAATTCTTTTCGGTTAACAGTTCTATTTTAGAAGTGTAATACTCATGGTCAGCCATCATAATTCGTCATAATTCCATGAGCTATAATAGAGAGGTTATTGAGATAAAGGGATTAGAGCGGGAATAATTTTGTGATCAACCTGCCATCCCCCATGAGTCATGTAAAATAAAATAAATCACTCACTCATTTAATTACAAATATTATGTAATTTTTCAAAAGTACTATAATTTTTTTCAGGGGTAAAGCTTTTCTAGAGGGAAAATAATTGCTGCGTGCACCTCTTTTTTAAATTTTTTAAATTGTTCGGTAGACTTGATGAAATAAAAAAACATTTTTGCACTCAAATGACCAAAACTTTACTATGGCTTTTTTCCATCTTCACACAATCACACACAGGCACACACACACACACACACACACACACACACACACACACCCACACGCACACGCACACACACACACGCACACACGCACACACGCACACAAAACAACAATGGACATGAGAATCTTTCACCCAGAAATAAAATTTAAAACAGGACGACAGTGATTTTATTGATATTGCAACAACTGACTAGATTCACCTGATATCCTGGAACAGAAGTATTTAGATCTGCATTAACCATACTTTCATTCATCACTAATCTTTCACTTCCTCTTTCAGCTCCTTCTGATTTTTACATGCACGCTGACCGTTTTTATTCACACTGGCATGCACGCCGGCCAGGTGAAGCAAAGACCCTGCAGCCTCCTTCATCTCCTCATCTTCTTGCTCATTTCCCAGAAGCTTTTCCGCCCGCCTCTTCTTCAGGGGAAGTGTGTCGTCTGGGGTCCGTACGTGACCTTTGGTCCACAGCAGTCTTCTGCGCTGGAGTAGGAGGTGGGAAGGAGGTGGTTTAGTGTCCAGCGGAAAGTCTTTTTGTTCCTCCTTGACCTCAGTGACCATCACCTCCTGACCGTGGCTGTAGGCAGAGAGGGATCCCTGAGTGGAGCAGGAGGAGAGGGGGGAAGAAATGTCCCTCTTTGTACTCAGGGACTGCGAGCTGCTGTATGTGTGATCCTCCTGTTGATCATCGCTGGGAGGAGGCGAGTCACTGTGCAGACCATTTTTACCCCGTGTCAGAAAGTCGCCCAGGGCAGATCTGATACAGAGAGAGGCAAATAAAATAATTAAATTACATGAAATATATTTTATTTATGCAAGTGAAAGATGCTTTAATCCAAAGCAAATTTTAGAGGAACAGAGTGTCTTAATTTTATTTATTTCTCCATGGAAAGGAATTATTGTTGGCAGTACCATGCTATTTCATTGCTTAAAGGGATACTTCACCCAAAAATGAAAATTCTGTCATATTTTACTCACCCTCAGATTGTTCCAAACCTGTATACATTTCTTTGTTTGGCTGAACACACAGGAAGATATTTGCAAGAATGTCAGATCTTATTCCCCATTTACTTCCATATAGGGAAAATAAATACTGTGGGAGTCAATGGGGCATAAGATCTGACATCCTTCCAAATATCTTCCTGTGTCTTCAGCAAAACAAAGAAATGTATACAGGTTTGGAGTAAATGATGACAGAATTTTCATTTTTGGGTGAAGTATCCATTTAAATATGTTTTCCAATAAAAATATCTAAACATTTTTAAAACTTGAAGCAACACTTAAAAAGATATTTTTAGCAAATTGCTTTTTTTAAACGATTGGTAAAAAACAACATTACACAAGCTGTTAAATGTTATCCATTTGCAGGCTCTGTGAATGAGTCTTGTAAGAGTGTACTAGGTACTAACCTCACAGCTGTTGTCCTCCTGCTCACAGGACTCAAGGGAAGGGGTCTGATAACTGGAAAGAGCCCTTGAGTGGCCATTCGTGAGCCATGCTGTATCACTCTCTGTGGAACTGGCGAACAAAAAAATCCTCTGTTACAACTCAAGGTTGTTATACATGAATTGTGCCAAACATTATACAGCACCATGCACTCAACCTTTCTTCAGATGTACATAGGACCTTCTTTTTGTATAGCTGGATAATGAAGAGTTTGGTTCCAAAATGAGATCACGTTTTTTATTATTGTGGCAAGGGGGGCGTGGTTCAGCGAAGACTGCAGCAGGAGAGAGAGTGAGGAGACGAGCGGTGAGTGAGTGGCGCTCGCACAAATAATGAACACCTGTGCCTTATTCCAGTAACTGGCGTGGAGAGGCTTAAAAGCCAGCAAGGCAGAGACAGTCGGGGAGAGAGACCGGAGCTGACGGCTGGATACGCGGAACTCTGGACGAGCGAGCTGGGAACTGAAGCGAAAGGCTCGGAGCCAGTAAAGACTGTTTCATCCACGGAAGTGGGAGTTTTTGATTTATGCGCGTACAGCGCTTGTGTATAGTATTAAGGAATAAACTTTGTAGTCGTCAGCTCTACCCTGATTCCAGCCTCTTCCTTCCTATTTCCCTTGAACTCTTGTTACAATTATGTTATGTTTTTATTGTGTTAGTTAGCTGTATTTTTTTTAGTTATGACTTAAATCAAAACAAACCAACTGCAGTTTAATTGATATTTATTGGAATGCACAATAAAAAACATTATTTAAAGAAAAAAGTTTTAAAAACTGAGTTCTCATTTTTGAACCAAACTCTTCATATGTAGACAGGTTTGTATCATATGTGTTCCCCATTTTACAAGCCACGGAACACAAAGAATGCCAATACAGTCTTAACCTAGTATTTGTTGTGCTCACACAGCATCTCTGCACTTTTGGCTCTCTACTGGTGGTTCTATCTATGGACAGCAGGGTAAAACATAGCTACATGCAAAACATAAAACTTCAAAAAAAGTGATCATTTGAAACTCAATATAAAACTTGAAGTAAAATCTATCTAATATTTGGGAGAACATAACAGAACAAATGCTTCATATGAACATAAAAGACTCTTCAAGAAACACCCAAACAGTCATATAGGATTGGAACAACAAGAGGTAATGAGTAAACAAGGGGTGGTGATTTGTATTGGGTTGTATTGTGGCTTAAAGACACAAAAAAGGGGCAGAGAGACAGGCTTTGTCCGAAATCGCCCACTATACCCTCATTCACTATTCCCTACAGTTCACTAATATGAATTTGGACACCACTAAAAATGGATGTACCCTCAAATAATGCACTATATTAGGGTATAGGGGGCTATTTCGGACACAGCCACAGTCTTCACAACTGTCCAGTCACTCACAAACTGTAAGCACACTGCCATTGGCTAGTTGCAAGTTTAAGCAAATTGGCCTTGAGCCAAGACTGTCCAGTTGAGCACACGACACTTACACAAGCACACTGAGCTCTTTTCTTCTATGTATACAGCCATCAAGACATTCACATCACTCAAAAGCCAATAGCCTTGTTCAGACACTTTTCACAGGCAGCTCTGCCTCCATTATTCCATTATCAAGAGCAGACGAGAAGAAGAGAGGAGCCACTACAGACAGATAATGTATCCATTTCCTTCCATTTAGCTGTTCACTGTGGAGTGGAAAGGAAGCACCCTGATTGGAATCGAATGGACATTTAAACTGCTGGGACACCAACAGGGAGTGAAACAGAGGCAATGAAAGATGAAGCAGTTGTGGGAAATGAGAGAATCGGTGGCAAAAATAATAATGATACAAAGTTAATCTGTAGGTTCAAAGGCAGGTATTTGAGATATAAAGAGTTGTGTTCTTATCAAAATCAAGGGTCTCTTAGAAAAAGAAGAGAAAATGATTTATGGATCACATGCAGATACCAGGGAGAGGTCTGTATGAGGGGGTTTGTGGCCATATGAACAATTCAATCCCTTTAAGAAATTTAATCCCTTTTAAGAAACGTACATTGCATTAGTGGTGTAGTTAAATTTTTTTGAGAATCCACTTTTACAGAAAGAAACACCTTTAACAAATTGATCAAAATATTCATTTTTGCAATAATGGTGCTGCACTTTTAAAAATTATCTCTAGATTAAGAATGGTCCTCCATCTAATACCACCTGCAAACAATAACAATGAGATCTTTAAGTCTGTGTCACTAAAGAAAAATGTATAGTCTTTACCTTGTAAGAACACACCTCCATTTTTTCTGAAGAGTGGACTTCCTGGCCAGAGTCGAGGACTGTGGAATAAAACCAGAGAAAACGAGACAGAGAGAGGGAATTCAAAAGTGATACACTGCTGGAAAACAGTAATTCAATTACATTTAAAACACTTTAAAAACGCATTACACACTTTAGTCAAACATTGATAAAGGTGGAGTGAACTCTGATGAGGGAATGAGAAGAATGAGAATCTGATGTTGTGGAATGCAGACTGCAGGTACTGGAGTCTGATCGAACTAATACAGTCATTCAAGCGAGGTTTAGAAACCATATTATTTCCACGATCACTCATTACAGTCCAAAGCAATGGATTCAAATGGCTTCCATTTACAATAACAGAGTCCATTATCTCTTCCCTTAGGTGGTAGACTACTTCTTTATCCCTCATACAGTGCTTAAGGATATAGTATGAGGGCTAAAGAAGTAGAGATGTGGGTAGACTTTATTTTAAAGACTTTATTTTAAAGTGTCCCTTTTACAATGTATATACTGTACATTAAGTAATTGTCATGGCTCTGCTTCATTTAGTCATGTCTTTCTTGGTCCTGTAGCAGAGCCATGGCAAAGACTTTTGGTTATGTGTGGAGAGAAACATATTATTGTCCTTTTGACAACACACACACACACACGTAAACATACGCACAGACACGCACGCACGCACACAGACATTCACGCACAGTGAGAGCATACATTTAAGATAAAGGAGAGAGAAGCACAGGTCAAATATAACAGATTATATATTCTTATATGCAATATTAATGAAGTAAAACTTTAAAATTCTAATTCTAAAGCAGCAAACCTCGGCCAGGCAATAGTGCAAAAAAACAGTATGCAAACAGTGAACCCAAAACTCTAATCGAGAAAAAAAACCTCAGGAGAACCCAGGCCCAACCAGGGGATTCCAGTTCCCCTCTTCCAAAAGCTGCTGCCTCTTCTGCACAAGCTCAACAGAGCTTGCACAACAAGGCTAAATAAAAATAAATAAACGTACTAATAAGGTAAATCATAGTTTTAAGATTATCATTAATAATCTAATAGCATTTGAAATTTTGTGGTGAAGTGGTGTCAAGTGACCGCGTCCTTCTTTATCCAGCTCTATCATCTCAGCTCTTGGCCATGAACTGCATCCTGCTCACTGTGGTAACCTTGGAACAATGATACAAGACTGGCTGAGAGTAGAGTACTGTTCCGCACTCTTTGATGCAACAAGTACATCAGTTGTGTTTTTGGTTCCGGTTGATCTAACTAATGCAGCCTAAACCCTCAGAGGATTTATATTATGGAAGTGTAGTGCATGCAAGATTACAAAGATGCATCTTTAGACTAGATTTAAACTGACAGAGTGTGTCTGCCTCCCGGACAGTGCAGGGAGACTATTCCAAAGTTTAGGCGCTAAATTGTAAAAGGATCTACCACCTGCACTTGATTTTGAAATTCTAGGTATTACCAACTGACAGGACGCCTGAGAGCGTAATGCACGTGAAGGACTGTAATACAAGAGGAGTTCACTCAAGTACTGAGGAGCTAAACCATGTAGGGCTTTATAGGTAATAAGCAAGATTTTAAAGTTAACGCGATGCTTTATAGGTAACCAGAGCAAGGTTGACAGAACCAGGCTAATATGTTCATACTTTTTTGTACGTGTAAGAACTCGAGCTGCCGTGTTTTGGACCAGTTGGAGTTTTTGTAATAAGCCTGCAGGGCAACCACCTAACAGTGCATTACAGTAATCTAGTCTTGATGTCATGAATGCATGAATTAACTTCTCTGCATCTGACATTGACAGCATATGACGTAGTTTAGATATATTCTTAAGATGGAAAAATGCAATTTTACAGGTGTTGGCGACGTGGCTCTCAAATGACAGATTACTATCAAATAGAACGCCAAGATTCTTTGCTGATGATGAGGGTTTTATGGAACATCCATCAATAGTTAAGCAGTATTCTTGGTTGTTACATATAGCAGTTTTCGGTCCAATAAGTAACACTTCTGTTTTGTCCGAGTTCAGTAATAAAAAGTTGTTACTCATCCAGATCGACTATGCAATCCATTATTCGATGGAACTGCTGTTTCATGAGGCTTCGAGGAAATATAAAGTTGAGTATCATTAGCACAACAGTGAAAGCTAACTCCGTGTCACTTTATTATATCTCCTAGAGGTAGCATGTATAATGCGAAGAGCAGAGGCCCTAAGACTGAGCCCTGTGGTACACCGTACTGGACTTGCGATTTGCGTGACACCTCATTGTTTATTGCTACAAATTGAAAACGGTCGGATAAATAAGATTTAAACCATTTCAAAGCTATTCCTTTAATGCCGACGTAATTTTCGAGTCTATGTAGGAGTGTGCTGTGGTCAATGGTGTCGAATGCAGCACTAAGGTCTAGCAGCACCAATAACGAGATACAACCTCGGTCAGACGCCAATAGCAGATCATTTGTAACTCTGCTCAAAGCAGTCTCTGTACTGTGACATGCTCTAAATCCAGACTGGAATTCTTCATTGATGTCATTCCTTTGGAGGAAGGAGCATAATTGAGTTGAAACTACTTTTTCCAGAACTTTAGATATGAAAGGTAGATTCGATATAGGCCTGTAGTTCCCTAGTTCTCTAGGGTCGAGTTGGGGTTTTTTGACAAGGGGCCTTATAACAGCCACCTTATATGCTTTAGGCACATGTCCTAATGTCAGAGATGAGTTAATAATACTAAGAAGAGGATCTATAATTTCTGGGAGCATCTCTTTCAGTAGATTTGTAGGTATAGGGTCTAGCATGCATGTTGTTGATTTAGATGATCTAATGATTTTAGACAGCTCATCGTGATCTATGGTATAAAATAATTGCATTTTCTCCTTAAGGGTGCTGTAGTTAGTTTGTTCAGCGGGTTTCACTTCTGATTGCATTGTTATAATTTTTTCTCTAATATCTTGGATTTTATTTGTGAAGTAGTTCATAAATTCAGCACTGTTATGCTGATATACAGGATCAGAAGTCACTGACGATTTATTTTTTGTTAATTTAGCCACTGTGTTAAATAAAAACCTAGGGTTGTGCTGGTTTTCTTCTATTAGTGATGAAAAGTAGGCGGATCTAGAAGTTTTTAGGGCTTTCCTGTATTTTTGAATACTATCCTTCCATGCTGTACGAAATACCTCTAATTTAGTTTTCTTAAAGGAGAGGTTTCTTTCTATTTTTACACAAATGTAATATAAATCTTAGGGGTCCACAGAATGTGTCTGTAAAGTTTCACCTCAAAATACACTGCAGATCTTTTATTACACCATGCCCTAATTGCCCAATTTTGCATGTGAGGAGAAATGCGCTGTTTTGGTGTGTGTCTCTTTAAGTGCAAATGAGCTGCTAGTTTCCACCCAATTCAGCAGAAAACTCAGCCAGGGCTGTGAGCCTGTGCTTCCATCGACAAAAGAAGGGTCACATAATTAGGAGGGACTGGGACAGCGAAACGCTGTTTCCGTCTTTAAACACCAAACACATTGTTTTCTAAAAGCGAAGAGACTCCAAACAAAGGCGTCATGTTTTCTACATGCGAAATTACACATGACAAACTGGTCGCGTATTTACAAACCATAACACTGCTTTCTATAAGTGAATGTACCCACGGAAGAAGGGTTACATGAAGCGAATGAGAAACACTGTGTCTTGTCTTTGAACACCAAACACATTCTTTTCTATAAGCATACCTGTTTCCCACGGGGCCATTCGTGAAGGTGTTCAGGTCCCCTTGGTCCGGTCTCAAACACTTCTGTGGCTCCCAAAACGGGAGGGTGGCGGAAGATGGGTGTGAAAAACGGGAGATTCACGAGTTCGCCTATGCAGATATTAATGATAGCAGGGGTAGGTAAGGTATGCGTATTTGGCGTGCTGTCCAGGGAGCAGGCTCCGAGCTCGCCGGTTCCTTCTGAACCCGGAACACTCTCCCCCTGATAGGAGCGAGTGCACCGAGCTCGGAAACGGCCTGAACGGTCCCAGAGCTCACCCCCAGGGGTCCTGCTGTAGAAAGCGAGTTAGGGGAGAGGAGCCGGGGAGGTGGAGGGATGTTGAATTACTTGTAGAGATTACGCAGGTAAGATTTCTGGTCTATTTATGAGAATGCTCACTAGAGCTAATATGGTAGATGTTGTGATTGCTGACAGCGAACCAGCCGAGTTTGATTATATGCTCTGGCTTCTCCCGAACTTTGTTAATAGAACATCATTTCAAACAGGAGTGTTGACAGGTATGTCTATAAGTGAACGGACTCCTAACAAACGCATCACGTTATCCATATGCGAAAGGATGACAAACCAGTTGTGTATTTAGAAAACCAAACACACTGCTTTCTATAAGTGAAAGTTCCCATGACAGACCCATCGCGTGTTTACAGACCATACACACTGCTTTCTATAGTGAAGATATTCAAGACAAACGCGTCACGTTTTCTCTAAGTGAAAGTAACGTTACACAGGACAATCCTGTTGCGTGTTTACAAGCCATACACATTGCTTTTCTTTGCGTGAACGGACTAACGTTTCACAATGACGTTTTACCTACTTTTAAATTGCCACAGGTCCCTGAGGTCTTACTTAAAAAATAACGGTACTTACAATGTCTTTATTTGCAGCTTTGCCTCGTCCAGTCTGGTGGATTTCCATTGAAAACAAAATAAATCCATTGCTCTCCTGTCAGGCTGGGAACAGTGTTCTGTGCTGCTCTGTGCAGCCAACAAGAGAACACTAAGCATGCTTTGCTTACTTTTGCCATGGTGTCGGAACTAATTCACATATGTCGCTTGCGAAAACAAAAATGGGGGCAGCGCCATGGGTGGACATGTTCAGAAAAGGGGGCGGTAATATTGTAATAAGAACGACTACCTACGTCAGAAAGCGAGAGAAATCGTCTCGGTTACGTTTGTAACCTCGGTTCCCTGATGGAGGGAACGAGACGTTGTGTCGAACCGACAGATGGGGTTCGTCCCTGAGAACCATTCGCTTCCGACTGCTTAGAAAAGGCCAATGAAAATTGGCAAATGAAATTTGCATGCCGGACTCCGCCCCGGACATCCGGGTATAAAAGGGAGACGGCGTGCATCATTCATTCACCTT